>NC_137098.1:27779233-27901733 GCF_949357685.1 Gobio gobio
CACACTGTATGTGGTAAGTTGTTAACATATTGTTACGCATGTTATTAATCATTTGTGTAATTGGAGGTCTGATACAGTTACTTTACAGTTACTAAGATAAAATCCTTGTAGAAACATCCAGTAGATCAGATGTACCATGTACACTCTTCGAAAAAAGGTTCAGTGGGTTTCTATCATAAAATACCAAAAAGGTTCTTAATATAATATAATATAATATAATATAATATAATATAATATAATATAATATAATATAATATAATATAATATAATATAATATAATAATATATAATATAAACCAGCATTCCTGTGAGCCTAAAGGGCAGTGCTTCTCAGACCTATCTTGGGTACGCCTCACCACTGCACTGTTTTTAGGTCTCCTTTATCTAATACACCTGATACAGCTCATTGCTCCTTAGTAGTGACTACAAGATGGATGAATAATGTTCTGGTTACTAATATGTGTTAAAGCCTGCCAGCCCGCAACCTTGCGGCCAGACTGGGTTTACTGTCCCACGTACACAGCAAACAGGAGGAGAAGGACGAGAGAGAGTGGGATCTATGTGGGGGCTTTTTAACCTCTGAGGATGGTCTCTCTGGGGGGAAAGTTTACGGCTCTTTGTCCTCAAGCTTAGTCATTTGCATATTTAACT
Source organism: Gobio gobio (assembly GCF_949357685.1). Lineage (NCBI taxonomy): Eukaryota > Metazoa > Chordata > Actinopteri > Cypriniformes > Gobionidae > Gobio > Gobio gobio. The sequence continues at coordinate 27,779,884 of NC_137098.1, forward strand.
AGATTGTGGTTGATGGAGAAACTATTAAAGATTCTGGTAATACTAATATGTTGCATAGGATCAACATATAATATAATAATAATAATACACAATAGTTATAATAGTAATATACCCAATCTTATAGATCATCAAAATACAAATTTGTAAATACCAGACATGGTATAGGTGAGGTTACATTAACTGTTAGTTCTATCATACAGCATGCATAAAACAAAATACAATACAACTATGCAATACAGTAATAAGCATACACAAAATGTTCTGGGATGCATGTTCCTTTATACACTCACCTAAAGGATTATTAGGAACACCTGTTCAATTTCTCATTAATGCAATTATCTAATCAACCAATCACATGGCAGTTGCTTCAATGCATTTAGGGGTGTGGTCCTGGTCAAGACAATCTCCTGAACTCCAAACTGAATGTCAGAGTGGGAAAGAAAGGTGATTTAAGCAATTTTGAGCGTGGCATGGTTGTTGGTGCCAGACGGACCGGTCTGAGTATTTCACAATCTGCTCAGTTACTGGGATTTTCACGGACAACCATTTCTTGGGTTTACAAAGAATGGTGTGAAAAGGGAAAAACATCCAGTATGCAGCAGTCCTGTGGGCGAAAATGCCTTGTTGATGCTAGAGGTCAGAGGAGAATGGGCTGACTGATACAAGCTGACAGAAGAGCAACTTTGACTGAAATAACCACTCGTTACAACCAAGGTATGCAGCAAAGCATTTGTGAAGCCACAACACGCACTACCTTGAGGCAGATGGGCTACAACAGCAGAAGACCCCACCGGGTACCAATCATCTCCACTACAAATAGGAAAAAGAGGCTACAATTTGCACGAGCTCACCAAAATTGGACAGTTGAAGACTGGAAAAATGTTGCCTGGTCTGATGAGTCTCGATTTCTGTTGAGACATTCAGATGGTAGAGTCAGATTTGGCGTAAACAGAATGAGAACATGGATCCATCATGCCTTGTTACCATTGTGCGGGCTGGTGGTGATGGTGTAATTGTGTGGGGGATGTTTTCTTGGCACACTTTAGGCCCCTTGGTGCCAATTGTGCATCGTTTAAATGCCACGGCCTACCTGATCATTGTTTCTGACCATGTCCATCCCTTTATGACCACCATGTACCCATCTTCTGATGGTTAATTCCAGCAGGATAATGCACCATGTCACAAAGCTCGAATCATTTCAAATTGGTTTCTTGAACATGAAAATGAGTTCACTGTACTAAAATGGCCCCCACATTCACCAGATCTCACTTGCACAGACAAATGGCTTTTCAGCCTGCCGAAACGGGTAGCTGCAGTAGCACGGCAAGCTACGAAATGCTTGTTTCCATTATGTCAGGGAACCAAGGTTACTCTATTAACCAGAACGTTTCCTTTCGATACAGTTCGCTTGCATTGCATCAGTTTCTGGCGCTTATGGGGAATGCAATTCAATAACGCTGTGCTACTAGCACACAACGGAAGGCGATCCTGTGAGCCCATAGCCCGGGCAGAGATAGGGACTTGAATGTTTGTCCAAAAATATGCTCTCCGCTAGCCCAAGAGTGTCAGGATCAAAGAAAGAGGATTCAGTAGCGAATGTGAAACCAACAGTATTTATTATAAGACAAGACAGAGGATGAAGGTGCCCTCTTAGTAGGGCAGGGACGCGAATGGGCAACCCAATCCTCCGTGAATCCAAGGAAGAACGACCAGGAAGACAGACACCGTAATCCAGACACAGGAACCACAAAGACAGCCAGGACCAGGACACGAACACCGGGAAACTCCAAACGATCTGACAAACACAAGGCGGATGGCAAGGACATTAAACAGCAGGGCTGAAAAGCCACAGCTATCGCTGATGATCAGGCCACACACACAGGGAGAGAGAATGAGTCAGTGAATTCATGAACCGTGACAAAGAAGAGGTCATTCCCCTGGTGGAGCAGTCCCCCAAATAGGGCACTGTAAGTTTAAGGACTTGTCTCCATTGCATCCACTATCCAATGGGATAGCCTCTGCTCCATGTACACCCTAAGGGCTTCTCTTCTGAGTCAGTGAGATGATCTTCGCGCTAGAAGGAAAAAAATTCTAACATCGCTTTCATCGGGACTTAAATAGGCAGTCGGCCCTGGTTCAAGATTCAGCCTAGCCAGGAAGCCAGCCCTGTGATAGACTGGTCATCCACCCAGGATGTTTCCCTGCCTTTGAGATATGTATATACACATTCAAACACACACAGACACAATCGTATTGGAAGCCATGGCACAAGCTGATCACATTTATGCTAACAAGCTGGCAGCAGAGAAGACACTGCATCAGATATGAGGTGAGTCATTCACCCAGAGTGACAAAAACCACACAAACACACTTGAAAACTGAGAATGGCTCACATATGTGACCCCGTCTGTGAAACCCCGGCTAAAGTCGCATAATCTAATTAGGAGATATAGAGCGTCAAAGTAGTCATAGCCATAAAAATGACCAAAACAGGCAATTTGTGTTTATTGCTGTAAATGATAGATTATACCAAGGGCTTTGAGATGCAGTACTCAATTTTTCATTTATAATATTATAAATACTGAAATTAAGGATTTTATTGACGCTACGTTTTATTATTTTGCACCAAAAAATACCGGACGTGGGCTTCTTAAATATTGATTTGAATCGTCTCTTTGTTTACTTTGGACGCAGAAACAACTCCTGATTCTTATATCATTCAGTTTAGAAACGTATTTTTTTACAATTACAAAGTGCAAACAGACCATAATATCAATCCGCACGAGCAACGATCAGGTCAGTGTCGGGAAAGGCAAGAAAACGGCGACTTAAGCCGGGTTCCGATTTCTGTGTGGATTTCTTTGCGTCATCACCGACATTTCAGGAACAGTTTATTTGTTTCCTAACTCCACCTTCTGCCTATACATCCATCTTACAAGACATGTAATGGCTGCTAAGTGACTAAATAATTTGGTCTTTTGATGCTGATGCGCTGGGTTTATGAATTCGCACTCTGACAGGGCGGCCGCGGCAAGTGAAGTGCAAGGAACAGAACAGCTGATAGTTCAATTAATAATGATTAATATAGGCCTACTGTTTTTTTGTAGGCTAAATAAAGAACCCGTATTATATATTAATATAAAAAAGTTGCGTGTGTCCTTCGGAAGCAAAGCTCTTGCGTCTGATGTTTTGGTTTCTTTTTTTAAACCTATACGAATAGAACATGCATGAATGAGAACATAAAGTGCAGAACGTGCTTTATGTAGGCTAAAAGAGTTATTAAGCACAAAGAGCCATAAAAAAATCCTAATGAATCATAATCTAATCGAATTGTGAGACAAGTAAAGATTCACAGTTATGACTAACTATCTGCACAAAGTTTGAGACTGACCTGTTAACTTGTTAGGGCATTAGGCCTAGTCCTGGATTTACTCCAAATGTTACACAGTGAGATTTTCTATGGATGTTTTATATATTAATGGATATATATAGGCCTTTTAATGACATTTTCTACTGAGATTTAATTTTACTAATAAAGTTATAGCCTACAAATCATTAGAGTGAACTGACTTGGTAAATCAAGCTCTTGTGGTGCCCCCATTCGTTTCAATGTTTCACGCTTTTTGGACATGCACATCATAATAAATAGACTTGTTTTACAAAACTAAGAATTTTCCCATAAATGTGTCCTATATCACTGAAAATGGGAGAATCTTAGCTTTAATGTGGTATATGGCACATTATCAGAACAATAATGGTTAAAATGTTTTACAATTTCAAAAATAAGCTTGATTTTAAAATTGGAATTTCTCAAAATCATGATTTTCTGAGGCCGAAATTCAGCTAACTTTTGACATGATCTTACTCAGTCAATATTAAAGATATCAAGGTTATATTTTCACAGAATGTTCTTTACATTATGTAGGATGATTTTATGTATAAAACAGCGAATGACAAAAAAATGACTTTAGCTGGGTTTTCACAGAGAGGGTCACATATGTTAAAAACAACAATATTGAAAAAAAAATCCTCCTAGAGCCTATTAAAATGTAATTACTTGGCAAAATATGTAGATTTTATTATGTCATTGGACATAACTTTTTTTGTGCAGTTTGTGATCTTATAAAAGGCTTTGCAGCTGTTCATAATACTGGAGAGCAGAATGCTGTGCTGAAAGCAGTAATGTTGCTGTCACATATAAGGTCTGCTCCAAAACCTGATGCCAACTGCCTAGATAGGCAGTATCCTAACAGAGATGGAACCTCATAATTGACTGAATTGGAACGCTGTACATAGGCTGAAGCTCAGATAATGCTCCTCATGCTAAACTCAGTTCCAATAGAGTTTGACACTAGCATGTAGCTAAGCTAACAATCTTCCATGTGATTTTTTCCCAAATCAGTTCAGTGCAAACCCTGCCCCGCCACCATTTCTAAAGATTTCATTGGACATATAAATTACAATGCAGAGTAGCTACATAATGTTGCAGAAAATGCTAAACCGTAACTGTAATGTAAACTCTAACCTTAAGCTTAGTAGGGGTGAGTAGGGCACAACCTAACGCGGGGCTATTTGTAAAACACATGGTTTAAAACTTTCTACAAATGCCAGCATGACGAAACTTAGTGTATTTACTAGTTGCCATATAAACAGTATATCGAGAAAATTGGGCCAAAATGAAAAAAATATATATATTTGAAAGATATCACTGAACATTTATTTAACCATAGCAAAAGTACATTTCTTACTTAAGTTAATTTTTCATCTCTATTTTTCGTTTTATTTAAAAGTAGACAAATCTAATATTATTTTGATCTTATATCTGTTATTTGAGAATTGAGATAGTTCTTTAATGCTGATCTAACCAGCAGACGATTCGAGCTGGGTTTAAATCCCAGTTGTGCAGGTGGGGCATGTTGTAACACTGCATTACAACGTGCCCCTATTAGAACAATGCTATTCTATTCTATACTTGTATGAATTCTATTGAGAAACCATGAGAAAAAGGTGAATAAAGACTGAGACTCAATATTCAGAAATTATTATATATATTTTTTTAAACCATGCTGTATAGCTGTGCTTAATTTGTGGTGTGTTTGTTGTCAAACTCAAAAATTATTATATTTTTTTATATTAAAAAATGCCATTATTTTATATGAAAAAGTGAATAATTGCATATAATTGCATATGACAGCTTAAAATATTATATATATATATATATATATATATTTTTTTTTTAAGCTGTCATATGGTCATATTACAATGTACCAACGTGCCACACCTATGGGACATGTTGTCACATTTCACTTCCATTTTTTCGGGGTAAATCAAGAAAAAAAGTATACACTATTAATGAAACAAAACCACATAATTGTATTAGGCGTGTGTAAAAAAAAATACTCTGAACCCCAAGTGAATTTACACAAACTGAGAAAGTCAAAAAGTGTTTATACATTTTCCACTTTGTCCGTCATCTTTTTACTAATACACATGAATTAATACACAAAGCTTACATTCTGGGATTGCTTTAAAATGGGGTTCCTCTCTGCTGTCTCCTAGCTTTTTAAACCAAGCTATAAAGTGTTTGTTGAATGCTTTTAGCTTTGACATTCCCTCGATGCTAGTCTGACAAGTAGATATATTAGGTCCTGATTGATTTCATTACCATTCTAAACTCAGTGAGGCAACGTTGTTTTATTACAACGCTGAAAGAAAGAAATCTGCTTCAGACATCTGAAAGAGAAGGATTACTAGCCTAGACATATAAGTCAGTGTGCAGTAGTGTGCTATAAACAGCGACAATAGTGTGCTGACGTTTTGCCTCGGAGCAGTGAACAAAGGAAAGAGTGTGTAAGTGTGTGTGTCCCTGCAAATCCCTGTAACTCTGCTGAGTAATGAGAGAGGTTTAAAATAGTGAGTCAGTAGCTTTACTTCTTTCTCTCTCTCTCTCTTCTCTTCTCTGCTCTAGCTCACGCCCGTGCTATCAAACAAACCCTGACAGGAGTGACCAATAAACTACATCACAACCATGATTTATGGCAAAGCTTCTTATTCATGCACACACATATGCATTTGCATCCTAATACAGCATCTGCAGCTGTTTTCATTTCTGGGGAGCTTTGACACAACAGGAAAGATGAGCATTTAAAAAGTGTTGAGGTTGAAGTGTTGTAGCCCGTGAGAATACCAAACAAAGAAGGAAGTGTGCAAAGCAGTGAAATCGCAGGAAGTGGAGCTCTCTATGGGGTAACAGCTGCAGGACAAAGAGGGAAATGCTAATAACAGCATGCTAATAGTCTGCAAGTACTGAAACAGATGGGCTGCTGATGTTTAACTCTTAATAAGAAGTGCCGTTAAACAGATATTGAGCTATTGAGTCTGTGAGATGGGACACAATATCCATGTTCCCCTTCGAGGGAACTCGAACTGCGTCATCGTGACGACACTCTGGGGAACGCCCCTTCGCGTAAAGCGTCTGAAGAAACTGTAGAATCAGCCCAATCCGATTGGTGTTGCGTGATGACGTCGTATGTGACGGCATACCTGGAAGATACAAAGAGACGTCTGAACGAAACAGAGATAGCTTTTTTGCTCTTCAGCGTGAGCGCTCTGTTTGTTCAGTCTGAAGGTGTTGTTGCAGTGAAAGTAAGTGAAATATATTTACTATGGCGAGCGAGCGTTTCAGGCTGTGTGTGCACCCGTGTCCGCGCTATATTACGGGCACGGACACACATCAGCTTTGTGTGCAGTGTCTCGGCGTGCAGCACGCCCAAGCCGCTCTTGAGGGGGCGGCTTGCGGTGATTGTGAACTGCTGCCGCTGAGGGTGCTGCGCTCGCGGCTGGCCGTCTTTGAGGAGACCGGTCAGCCTCGTGAGCCCCGCGGTTCTGGGCCTGCGTCTGTTGAGGCAGCGCGGCGCCGTAGATCGTGGGGCTCACAGCGGGATCTGTCAAGAGGATATGGGACTGCTGAGGCATCCTCCCTATCCTCCTCTGACGATTCTGATATTCTCCCGCCCCGTGTGGAAGCCCGCGATGCGGCTTCTTCCCGCGGGGCGGAGGATCCGATTCTCAGGCTGTCTGATTCTGAGGAATCAGACAATTTGAGGATCGAGGTGGATGATGTGGGGCTTTCGCCACCCCACACACCCGCTATTGAGGAGCTAGTGGAGGTTTTAGTCCGCGCTGTGGCCAAACTGAGTTTGGATTGGCCACAAGAAATAGTGGACATCCAGCCACCATCTAAGCTGGATGAACGCTTTTTCAGGCGTCGGGTTCAACCTCCACGGCGGGGTCTTCCTTTTTTCCCCGATCTGCATAACGAGTTGTGTAGATCGTGGGAAAAACCCTTCTCAGCCCGTGTAGCTAATCCCCCAGTACTTGATTTTGCTAATGTGCTGGGGACGGCTGAGTTGGGGTATGCAGCGTTGCCACAGGTGGAAGAGGCGCTTGCGGGCCACCTCTCACCCGGGGCCGCTGCATCATTGAAGGCTCCGTCGCTGCCCACTAAACCTTGCCGCGACACGTCCAAGTTAGTCGGCAGGGCTTTTAGTGCGGCAGGTCGAGCTGCTGGTTGTCTGCACACCATGGCGGTCCTGCAGGCATACCAAGCCGACCTCCTCAAAGAACTGGATGAGGGCGAGGGACCATCTCCGGATGACTTCACTGAGCTCAGGAAGGCAACGGATTTGTCTCTCCGCATTACCAAAGAGACGGCTCGCGCTGTGGGCCGCTCTATGGCTGGAATGGTATGCGTTGAGAGGCATCTCTGGCTGACGCTGTCGGGAATCAAGGAGAGAGAGAAACATTTTCTCCTTGATGCTCCGATCTCGCCTTCTGGTCTCTTCGGCGGGGCAGTGGATACTGTCGTCGAGAGGTTTCAGGAGGCGAGGAAGCAGTCAGCCGCCTTCCAGAAGTTCTTCCCTCGCCGCTCGGGCTCTGCAGTTACAGCAGGCCCGGGTGGGCAGCCCGGACCCTCATCCAGCGCATCGCACCGCGATGCGCAGAGGCAGAGTGTCGCCTCCCGCGCCCCTCCCGAGGGAGCTTGGCAAAAGAGACGGCGCTCTCGCAGGAAGCCTTCTCAGCCTAAGAGCGACCTGAGGGACGTTATCCAGGCTAAGAAGGCTCCCAAGCGGTCCTAGCTTCGGCAGGACCGCTGAGAGTCGTCCCCCACAGGGTGGAGCGATCGAGGTCGTTTCCACTCTGGGACTCTCGGGGAATCGTTGCTGCGCTCCCGCCGTCCAAGACGTTTCGGGCCGCATCGGTTCCCTGCGCGCGCGCACTGAACCAGTCGCCTCCATTAGGACTTGCGACAGTTCAGCAGCCGCGTGCGCCTCACGGACCTCTTCCCCGACGACACCCTGCCGGTCAGCCGCTTCAGGGCGTTGGGGTAGGGGCTCGAATAACACCCGAGGCTGGCCTCGAGAGGCTAGTTCCCTTAGTAGATTATCTCGGCGCATGGTCATGCCTTCCGAGTATATCTGCATGGGCCCTGCGTACTGTGGAACGGGGTTACAGACTGCAGTTCGGTTTCCCTCCCCCGAAATTCAACGGGGTGGTTCGAACTGTGGTCGGTCCCGAGCAGGTGCGGGTGATGGAGCAAGAAGTACGCTCTCTGCTGGTCAAGGAGGCTATAGAGTATATTCCTCCACCAGACAGGGAGTCCGGGTTCTACAGCCGGTACTTCATAGTTCCCAAGAAGGATGGGGGGTTGCGTCCAATTCTAGATCTCAGGCACCTGAACCGGTCTCTGAGGAGATACAGGTTCAGGATGCTCACAATTCCAGCCATCGTGACTCAGATCCAGTTCGAGGACTGGTTCGTCACGATAGATCTGAAGGACGCATACTTCCATATCTCCATCCTTCCAGCTCACAGGAAGTTCATGCGGTTCGCTTTCGGGGGAAAAGCGTACCAGTATCGGGTTCTTCCGTTCGGCCTAGCTCTCTCCCCTCGCACCTTCACGAAGTGTATGGATGCAGCACTGGCTCCGTTGAGACTCCAGGGCATCCGTATACTCAATTATATCGACGACTGGCTGATTTTGGCTCAGTCGTACGATATGGCGGTTCGACATCGAGATGTCGTTCTAGCCCACATAAGGTGCTTGGGTCTCAGACTCAACACGAAGAAGAGCGTGTTGACGCCCTCCCAGAGGACCACGTTCCTGGGGGTTGTATGGAATTCGACGCTGATGCGGGCACAACTGTCCCCCGCACGCGTGGAGTCCATACTGGCGATGGTCTCGAGAGTGAAACTGGGCCGCAGCCTCACTGTGAAGCAGTTTCAGAGACTGCTGGGTCTCATGGCAGCAGCAGCCAACGTGATTCCGTTCGGTCTGCTCTACATGAGACCCCTCCAGTGGTGGCTGAGAACCAAGGGGTTTTCCCCCAGGGGGAATCCTTTCCGCATGATCAGGGTAACGCGCAGATGCCTTCGTTCCCTCGTCATGTGGAAGAAACCTTGGTTCCTGTCCCAGGGGCCAGTGTTGGGAGCGTCGTGTTGCCGGAAGTCCGTTTCAACAGACGCTTCCCTCACTGGTTGGGGCGCGGTCATGGAAGGCCGCTTTTCCAGGGGTCTGTGGGGGACCCGGCATTCTTCCTGGCATATCAATTGCCTGGAAATGCTGGCGGTCTTCAAGGCTCTGAGGAGCTTTCTCCCGGACCTCCGCGGCCACCATGTCCTGATACGATCCGACAACATGTCGGCGGTATCGTATCTGAACCATCAGGGGGGCCTGAGGTCGCGCCCTCTTTGCAGACTGGCGCATCAGGTCCTTCTGTGGTCCCAGGGGAAGTTGTCATCCCTCAAGGCGATGTACATTCCCGGGGACCAAAATCAGGGAGCAGACATCCTGTCGAGGCAGGGGCTGAGGCCCGGGGAATGGCGGCTCCACCCCGAGGTGGTGGAGGCTATGTGCGAGCGGCTGGGCCCGGTGGAAGTGGATCTATTTGCGTCTCGAGAGACGTCCCACTGCCCGCTGTGGTTCTCCCTCACTCATCCGGCCCCTCTGGGGCTGGATGCCATGGCACAGACGTGGCCGAGGCTGCGTCTGTACGCTTTTCCCCCGATTGCTCTGCTCCCGGGAGTTCTGGAACGTGTCCGCCGGGAGGGCGTCAGCCTTCTCTTAGTAGCACCCCGGTGGCCCACTCGAGTATGGTTCTCCGACATCATCGACCTGCTGGACGGTCCCCCATGGCAGGTCCCTCTGAGGAGGGACCTGCTGTCTCAGGCCAGGGGTACGATTTTCTACCCCCGGCCAGAGGTATGGGATCTCTGGGTCTGGCCCCTGAGGGGGCTCAGTTCCTAGCAGAGGGCCTGTCGGCAGGTGTTGTGGAGACCCTACTCAGTTCCAGAGCTCCATCCACCAGGAGGTTGTACAGCCTAAAGTGGAATGTTTTTTCCACTTGGTGTAGAGAGCGGGAGGTGAACCCAGTTAACTGCCCAGTGGCTTCAGTGCTGGAGTTCCTTCAAGACCGCTTCTCCGCCGGTCTTTCCCCGTCCACACTTAAGGTGTATGTGGCTGCCATTGGGGCTTTCCACGCACCTTTAGGTGATGCGACGCTGGGAAGGCACCATCTGGTTGTACGTTTCCTCCGTGGGGCTCGGAGGATGAGGCCTGCGGCTCATTCCAGGGTCCCAACCTGGGACCTGGCAGTGGTGCTCGAGGGTTTGGCTGAGGCCCCCTTTGAGCCGCTGGAGTCGGCTGAGGCGAGAATACTGACCTTCAAGGTGGCTTTTCTCCTTGCCATCACTTCTCTGAGGAGAGTGGGGGACCTCCAGGCCTTGGCGGTCACGCCGACTTGCCTGGAGTTTGCCCCTGGCATGGTTAAAGCCATCTTGCATCCCAGCCAGGGCTACGTGCCCAAGGTGCCATCTAGCAGGGCAAGGTCAGTGGTTCTCCAGGCATTCCATCCTCCACCTCACGTGACGGCGGAAGAGAGCAGACTTCACCTCCTCTGCCCCGTGCGGGCATTGAGGATTTATCTGGAGAAGTCTGCTCAGTGGAGAAAGTCAGACCAGCTGTTGGTGTGTTTTGGTTCACCCAAGAAAGGGCTGCCTGCGTCAAAGCAGACGATTAGTAACTGGATTGTCCAGGCTATAGCCATGGCTTATCGGGTGCGCAACCTGCCTTCACCTTTAGCCGTGAGGGCCCATTCTACCAGGAGCATGGCCTCCTCGGTAGCCCTCCTTTCTGGGGCCTCTATGCTAGACATCTGCGAGGCAGCTGGGTGGGCCACTCCTCACACCTTCATTCGTTTTTATAGTCTGCATCTCCCTGAGACGCCTGGCGCGAGAGTGCTCGTCCCCTAGTTGTGCCTGGTTCCAGCTTCACACTGGGGTGGGTATGATTGGTGCGGGATAGTTGGTACTCGTTCCCCAGAGTGTCGTCACGATGACGCAGTTCGAGTTCCCTCGAAGGGGAACGTCTCGGGTTATGACTATAACCCTTGTTCCCCGAGAAGGGGAACGAGACACTGCGTCTCGTGTCCACCCAATCATCAGAGCGCTCGCTTCATCGCAAAGAACACTATCTCTGTTTCGTTCAGACGTCTCTTTGTATCTTCCGGGTATGCCGTCACATACGACGTCATCACGCAACACCAATCGGATTGGGCTGATTCTACAGTTTCTTCAGACGCTTTACGCGAAGGGGCGTTCCCCAGAGTGTCGTCACGATGACGCAGTGTCTCGTTCCCCTTCTCGGGGAACAAGGGTTATAGTCATAACCCGAGACGTTCGCCACAGAGAACTCAGAGAGACCTTATGTAGTTGCACTAACCCGGAGAACATTTGTCTCGACTTTGCCAAGCAGCACCAACTTCCATTATTAATATCTCCATTATTAATATCTCAGTTTGGTTGTCACTGAGCTTTAACTGAGTTCGTTGTTGCTAATCTTGAACATGTTTGGCATGGCATTAATTTGGGAGAGAGCTATATTTGGAGTCTGCTTTGAAAAAATTGCTGTTTTATAAGAGAAAGCCGAGAAACTGTTGCTGCAACATTTCTTCTCTTATGAAAATTAATTGCGCGCCTATTTAGCTCCTACACTTAGCCTCTGCTGGTACATATTACATTTAATCATTTATCAGATGCCTTTATCCAAAGCAAATGAGGAACATCACAAGCAATTTATCATACATGAGTCAACATTCTCAAAGTATAACAGTGCTGAGATACAAGAGTACAAATACAAAAAGAGAGCACTATATTCATGGAAAGTGCCTTTTTAGCGTAACTACACCATTATGTGTGTCTAAATTGACACAGTCTCACAGTGTCACAAAAAGTGTGTAAATGGTTCATGGACTTTTAGTCATATATTTTGACAAACCACATTTGTTTGCAAACATAAAAATCTTAAAAAGTTTAACATTAAATTAGATGTTTTTCTTTTAGAAGCATGAAATATATTTATATTTTCCCCTGTCCGTTGCAAGGAATGATATTCACATGACATTGACATGACATGAGTTAATAAATAAAAATACTATGTATGAATATATTATAATACTGATGGGTTATAATATAATACTGATGGGTTATGCTATGTGTGAAAATTAGGACAGTGTCCCAATCACTACCTCTATAAGAAAATCTCTGTTCATGTCACTCCTGGGGGAGTTCTGGAAAACGTTTCTTCTTTTGTATATTAGTAGGACTAATACTTATATTTTTGGACTGTTTTCTTGAGTTGGTCATTGTCTCTGAATAATATCTTTCATTTATTTTTTGGAACCACATGGGCAACTAACTACTCATTATATAAGGTACAGTGAAATATTGAGACATTGGGCCTCATTTATGAAACGAACGTACGACAGAAAACGTGCAAAACTTGGCATTTATCAGTATGAACATGAGCGGTGGCTATACGATCAAATCTCACGTCAGGTCTCAGCTCGTGTACGCAAGTTTTTGAGTTAGCATGAACTTGTGTACAGCATAGCAAATCTGACGGATAATTGAAATGAGAGCATTTTGATCATTTAGATTATTTTCCTGACTAACAACCAAAGCTCATTAGTCGACCATTAACCATTAAGATTAGAATGTCAAATTAAACTTTACATGAGCAAATAGCAGCATAAACAACAGAACATGCAGCGCTTCTGTGAATGGAGAAAAACAGAATAAAATTAACTATATAAAATAATAAAATAAATAGGACTAAACTAAATATATTTCACTGAAATAACATATTAACAAAATAAAAAACTGTGATGCTTGTTTTTGTGACATTGTAGGCCTATTTGTTTTCTTTATATCTTTATTTTATTAAATCTAACTGATCGCACATGCAGGCGCCTCACACGCGCACACACAACATATCAATTCTAGCGTTGTTAGCTTGACATTTCAGCTATTCATCAAACTAAAATGCAGTCAACCAAACATAAAATTACACTGCTCAAATTAAATGGTCCGCTGTAAAAGTCAGCATGCACAGCGCCGAACCAAACAAATAAACCGTGAATTTTTAGGGGCGTGATATTTAAATGATGATTGTTTTCAGCTGTCACATTTATTAATGTACGATTATTCATACGATGGGATTGGCGGCATACGAATGTTTCAAGAATCCCACGTGAACCCTGTCGTAAGATGATTTCTGCGCTCGGATCTGGGCTCATTTCTACGTTAGATTGATAAATGAGGCCCATTGAGTCCCAGTAGAGCATATTATGGGATGCTCGATATTGATATTGGTCTCAATATTTGCCATGAAGATCTCAGAAAGACTACTTGCACTAAACAACAGACAAATATTATTCTTCACTTCAAGCAGCACGAGAACCATTATTAATATCTCCAATCAAGCCCCAAGTCCCTGTCAGCTTGTTACCATGGATGCCAACTTGTGCTTGTATGCAAATTAATATAGAGGTCAGCTTGCATCCCCAGGGCATTATGGGTATTCTTGGCTTATGTTTTCCAAATGACCCTGAATTTCTCATTCTGCTTTAGCTTTAATAATTCCCTCTCACTTATTTTCTGGTTGTATGGAAATTCTACCAGACATCCAATTAAGAAGGTATTTCACACAGTTCATGACACCTTAGTGCTGGTGGGAGATGTTGGGCTCTCTGTTCTTGGCCTCAGCACGGTCAGAACATAATACAAGCATGCTGCTTTTGAATATCTATTGAGGAACAGTCAGGCCCTCTGAAAGGGCCATAACTACTGTAAAAAATACAAACTTTTAAACAAACTTTTAAACTAAAAAGTTATTTTGGGAATTCTTAATTTGGCAATAAACATTTAAATATTTTGGAGTAAATAAACCCTTCAAATCTGCCTATTCAGTTTGTGTTCTGTTATGTAGACGTCCGTTTTCCCCATATTAGAATGTTTGCGCTTAATGCTCTCATCTCTGTCTGTGATTGGTGGTCCAGCTGTGAAATTACAACGAGAGACAAATTTGAAACGTCAGGAAAATTGACGATATCGCCCATTTAAATGGGTGGGGCTCGTAATCAATAAGTTTATGACGCGTTCCGCCCGCTGTGAGGAACTCAATCAAAAAAAGAAAAAGAAAAACGCTGATAAATTAGCTAGCGCTATTCGCTTTGGAAACCACAAGCAACATTAATGAGGAGGACATTGTTGCTAATTTATTATCCATGCCATTTTCAATATTAACTTTTATGAAAAGTGGAAGTTAATCTGCAAAGGAAGACCTACACAAGAGCTTAATTTGGTGCAGAAAGCTAAAGCTTTTGAAAGCATTTCAACCACAGCAATTATAAGCGATACCCCTGGATGACAGCATCAATCAAGAAGCTAAAACTTACTGTTGGAATCATTTGCTGCTTTGGGTAAGTTATTTAAAATCGAATAGGTTACATGATTGATTTTATTCTGGTTGCTGCTGCCACTGTTTTATATGTTACGTTTTAGTTGAGAAACCAGTTATTTTGCAGAATTACTGGTCAGTCTATAAAATTGCTAACTAACTGTCCACACACATTTGCTGTAATTCTGCATAATAGTTACATTTTCCCCATTTAATACGGTCTGTTACATACATTTAATCGGCTGCCGTGCCAGTCTAACCGTATGATTTATTATCAACATATGCAGAAGTGTCTGTCGCTAATGTGTGTTGGTCTCTGAACGCTCAGATGCGTCTGCTTTTTGTGGCCAGTTGTCACCATATTCCCCTGCAATGCCACAGCGATTGTGTGATGATGCACTTCTTTGTAATGATGATTTGCCTTTTATTACTTTTTGTTTAATTTTGGTGATAACACTCATGCTCACTCTGTTTGATTGTGGGATTTCTTGTCAAAGGTAACATGCAGTATTATAGACACAGACACAGTAAGCTAGGCTGATTTTTACTTTTTTTTAAGGCACCTGCATTCTGACAAGTCTTGAATACATTGTCTGAAAACAAAACAATCTTTTAAACTTTGACACCAATGCTTCCAATTCCAGCAGTTTCAGACTTTCCACACATTCATAGCTATCAGATATTAAGAATGAGTTTCACACATCAGTTCTCCTTTTGTTGCAATTTTGCCAGTAGGCAGTGGTTACTATTGTTATGAGCAGTACAATATTTGTTCACTCACATTTTTAACAAGCTAACTTTCACCTAGTCACAACAGGGGATGCTCTTTTGCACACAGTGGTCATTGTTCAGGTGTGAAATTGGTGTAGAATTGGTTTGGAGATGTGTGAAGTTTGTGTCTTTGTTTCAAGGTGTAGGAGATTGCATCTCACAGCTTTCAAAGGGCCCTCAAACCAAACGGATACATACCACACACTGAGTGTAAGTGCTAAATAAAGTGGGAGGAGAAAAGTGATGGAAAGAAATGATCCAAAAAGCAGGATTTGGACAATGCAGAAAAAAGAAGTTTATGACCATTATTTTCAGGCCCAAAGACATACACAATTCATGAACTGTTCAATGTATGCCTCATGTGATACATCAACCACCACATGGAACAAAACAAACATTGGATGACAACATACAAAGGAAAAAACAATATTATAATATAATATTATCTGTATGGGCAGCTTGATTTTTTCCCCCAAACCTGTTCAGTGGAAACTCCGCCCAGCAAGCAGATTCTCAAGGTTTCATTGGTCATGTCAATCACAGTAATGATTGCCTACACCAAACACTGATCCCTAAACCTACCTGTCACTGTAGCCTTAACCAATGTAATTAGCTGCAGGGCGGGATTTCCACTGAACTGGCTTTTATACACAGTAGTTCTGTCATGTTTGTTTTATGTTTGCTGTGAAAATAGACATGACTTTGTTTTCCTCACCGGAAATCCTACACAACTTGTAATATTATAAAACAACGTTCAGATTCAATACGTACTACAATTCTAAGATGGTATTTTATGCGTTTGTTGTGCGTGAAAAAGTTAGAGTGCCATCCACAGGCTGAATAATAAGACAAAAATGTGTCTGATGTGTTCAGCGATTAAAGCTTACAAAAGGGTGATCATAAACTAGCCCTAAGACCCAGAATCTGCCCTACCTAAATTTTTGGCCAGGAGCCTTCACTGGTGGCGACTATCTCAGCCACTCAGTTCAATCATGCCACTGTGGGACCCTAGTTGGACTCATGAATTTTATATAAAATTTATATATGGGATTGCAGCTGAGTGGGTCTACATTTACGGTGGGAGTCGTAGAGGAGGAACACAGCACTACCACAGTATATCATGGCAGCCAAGCCAGTGTCTTCAATTATCATGGCAACCATGCCAGAGTCTTTAGCCATCATGCCAGAGTCTCCAGCTATCGTGGCCACCATGCCAGACTCATCAGTCTTCATGGCTGCCACACCCGAAGTAACAAAGACTGTTCCTAGGCATTCGAAACTGGCGTCCAATGTGGCGGACCCACCGCTGATCTCGGTGCGAGCAGCTGGTATCCCAGCAGTCCCATTATCATCCCTTAGTCCAGCGCACCCTGGTCTAGAGGTCTTAGTGCTTTTGAGTCTGGTGGTCCAAAGTTTGGTGGCAACGGAGGTCCTACCACCATCAGCAGTGTTTTCAGTAATGGCACTCGCCATATTATGTGTATGGGCTGCACTCATGTCTCCAGCTGCCCCTGAGGAGGCAGCTTCCGCTCATGAATTCTTTGTTTGCATTGACACAACCACGGAGGTCAACCTAGAACTCTCTGCCTGTGCTGTTATGATCATGGCGGTCACCCTTGAACTCCCTGCCTGTCTTGTTACAACCACGAAGGTCGGCACTAGAAGTTTCTGCCTGTCCTGTTATTACCACGCCAGTCACCCTTAAACTCCTTGCCTGCCCGGTTATGGTCACGGTCACAATCCCGGTGTTGTGCCTGTTTTGTATGGACTTTTACAAAAATGTTTTTAAAGGTTTCTGTGTTCATTTATGTGTCCTGTTCCCGTGGCCATGTTCGTAGTTTTGTAGTTTTCTCTGTTGATTAGTGTTCTCCAGGTGTGTCTTGTTACTTGTTACCTTGTTAAGTTTGTTTGCTCCTTGTGTATAAATAGCCCTTGTGTTTCACTTGTTCTCTGTCAGTTGTTAGATATAGATGTTTGCTGTTCCTTGTGGTCTTTGTTTCCCAGTGTTATTTAGTTTCAGCTTTGTGTTGATTATTGTCTGTTTATTTCATTAAACTCCCCTTCAGTTGGATCCCCATGTTTATTTGCCTTCCTTGATTCCCCCCGTTTGTTACAGACAATGAGCCATAATCATCTGTTAAAATCATAAACTCAATGATAACGAAGACAAAATAAAAAGTGCAACATGATAACATTTTAATCTAAAAAGTATTGACAAAAATGAATGAAAATATAAAAAAGTAAAAATATAAAACTAATACAGCATCATGTTGGCAATGCAATAATGCTTTTGAAGAAAAATCTATGAAGAATATAATTATTTAAAATAATCAAATTATAGTCATTATGATCAGGTAATTGAGGCTACAATTTGCACAGGCTCACCAAATTGGACAAGAGACGATTGGAAAAATATTACCTGGTTTGATGAGTCTCGATTTCTTCAGCAACATTTAAATCGTAGGGTCAGAATTTGGCATAAACAACATAAAAGCATGGATCCATTCTCCCTTGTATCAATGGTTCAGACTTATAGTGATGGTGTAATGGTGTGGAGGCAATTTTCTTGGCATACCTTGGGCCCCCTTACTACCAATTGAGCATTGTTTAAACACCACAGCCTACACTGTAAGAAATGATTCTGTGGTCATGTAGATTTGAATTAATGTTTTTGGTTAAAATGTATTCAATATAATAGTGTTTATGATTTTGAGCAAATGAGGCAAATATTTAATTAAATTTCAAATAAAAATGGTTGGAATAAAATCTACCCATTGTAGTTAAATAAAACTTAAGCATTATATTTACCTAATCCCAAATGGAGAGAATATTGAGTGAATTCAAATTAATGTAATCGGGCAAATTTAAATTGAAAAGCACTTCCTGTGAAAGTGCGCCTTTTTTTTTTTTAAAGTCAGCTGGCCTATCAGACATTTCAAGAGAGTAACGTTAGGCTACAGACAGTGAATGTTCGTTTTCTTCTACATTGCTCATCTTGCTAAATTTAACTGGTTGACTTAGGTAAGAAAACTTATTGTGTTATCACTGGGCTAGTAAGAAGAACGCATGTACCCACTCAGCAAAGGCGTACGTTGAAAAGACGTCCACTGAGGAGCCAGAATGAAAGTTTTTATGACGTCTGTTTTTGACGTGCTCTGCACGTCTGATATAGACGTTCATGGAACCTCAAGGTTAAAAACTAGTTCAAATTATGGACATATTTTCCATTTGTAATTGCAAAGCAACTCACAGACAGTGTGTGTTTGTCCAGAAATCATGAAATAAAAGAAACTTAGCTCACACCTTTAGACACTTTAGACAACTTATCATCTGTAATTCACACATCTTTGGATCGTGAGAGAATCGTGGGATTCAATCCAGAATCTTCTTGCTGTGAGGAGACAGTGTTTCCCACTGAGACACTGGTGCTGCCCTTCATCACAGACATAAGACACACTTTGACTATTTCTGTCAGACATCTACAGAAGCTCTTACTGAGAATTAACAGAGGTTTAGATGTCGATATTTATGGTGAATTTGAAGTCACCATTGTGGTGGGAAGCGTTTGCTTTAGTTGGGCTCTTGGTCCCCATATTTGTGATCGCTTTTCTTTGGCTGCTGTAACTGTGTGTGTGAAACACAATAGTTATGGCTGAGAAAGCAAAGATAAAGTGACTTCAGGTGTTGTCAGCTCCTTGATGATGACTAAATCATCAGAAATCTAGAATCTGATGTTGTGCTTTTGAGTTTTATGTTCTTGTTTGGCAAACAATAATTTGTTTATATACAATAACCTTGAGAATCTACTGTATCGGGACTATTAGCAATAAAATAATCACTTATCCAGTTGATAAAACAGCAGTTGCACATTGTTTTGAGAAAATATTTTACATAGTCACACACAGAGATCAAGATTTTGCATATGATTCACAACAACGGTGACAATCATAACAAAAAAAACTTAATGCTGCAATGCATGATGGGTAGCTTCAAAGTACAAAACTCATGCTTGATTGTCACCGTCACCGTTGTTGTGATTCATATGCAAAATCTTGATGTCTGTGTGTGACAATGTGCAACTGCTTTTTTTTTTTTCATCTTTGTGATTTTTTTATTGCTATTGGTGTCAATACAGCAGATTCACAAGGTCATAGTATATAAACAAATTCTTATTTGCCAAACAAGAACATAAAACTCAAAAGCACAACATCAGATTCTAGACTTCTGATTTAGTCATCAACAAGGAACTAACAACACCTGAAGTCACTTTATCTTTGCTTTCAAAAATTCTTGAGTATTTAAATTCTGTATTTTCTGGGCCATTTTTATAAGAAAGGAATATTTAGATTTAATTAATTGCATTGATTAAATTCAAATCAGTGTGCAGATTAATGTAGATGATGATTACTCAATTATGATATGTAGAATCTAATTAATTTTTATTAGTACTATTTACACATTAGGGAGTTTATCTTTTTCAAATCAACTCAATATTTTTGTTTAGGTTATAATTAATTCTGTACCGTTTTCTATTCAAATCTACTAATATTAAATGTTTAACTATTAAGGGTCTCATTTAATTAATATTTACTCAATACCAAACCTTGTGAAATTTAATTAATAATATTGCTTGTAATCTGTTGCCTCATTTTTATTGAGTAGATATGGTGTATTTTTTCTTACAGTGTACCTGAGTATTGCTGTTGACCATGTCAATCCCTTTATGACCAGTATACCCATCTTCAGATGGCTACTTCCAGCAGGATTATGCGCCATGTCACAAAGCTCAAATAATCTCAAACAGTTTTTTTTTAAACATGACAATGAGTTCACTATATTCAAATGTGTGACTGTGGAGTGACTCCACAGTCACCATATCACAATAAGCTTGTTGAATCTATGCCTTTTATATATATTGTATATTTATTACCCAAACAATTGACTCTTGTACAATTCCACAAACATTTATATAAATGTTTACATTTATAACATACATTGAAAAATTAGGACCAGTTGGCTTGTGGGCAAAGCTTGTGGGTTGCTCCCGATGAGAATTTACCAACAAACCACAAACCGGCAACAAGGTGTTGGGCGCCCAAGGTTCATTGATGCACAAGGGCAGTGAAGGCTATTCCATCGGGTCCGAGCCAACAGAAGGTCTACTGTGGCACAAGTCACACTAAATTTGAATGATGCAGGAAGAATGTCACAACACACAGTGCATCGCACTTTGCTTGCATATGGGCCTGTGTAACTGATGTCCACCATCAAAAGCATCAAAAGTACAATGGGCACTGCATGCACTGTGGGATGATGACAAGCCGTTGACAAGGGAGTGTGATGATCTGTGCAATGTTAAGATGGGAAACCCTGGGTCCGGCCATTCATGTGGACCTAAATTTGACATGCCACTTACCTAAATATTGTGGCTGACCAGTTACACCCCTTCATGACAATGGTTCCCTGGTGGAAGTGGCCTCTTTCAACTGGATAATGCACCCTGCCACACTGCACACATTTTTCAGGAATGGTTTAAGGAACATGATAAAGAGTAGAGGGTGTTGCCCTGACCTCCAATTTCCCCAAATCTCAATTCAATTGAGCTGAGAAGGTGGTAAACGGGGGTATCCCCAGCTGGGCCTTGCTAAATAAAGGTGGTTGATGGGGGTATCCCCAGCTGGGCCTAGCTAAATAAAGGGAGGTGCCGGACTAGAATCCCAGCCACCCATCTTATGGCTATGACAGCATTAGAAAATGGGCCCCAGTATCCTGCACGCCTACATGCCTGTTCTACGGCAGCAGAACGACAGGGCTGTAGGCGAGGGGCTGCTAGAATCTCAGGTAGAAGGCCACTAATGGGAACTGGACATTCGGCACATCGATTTTCCCTCTCGATCGCTACCTTTAATGCCAGAACAGTATCTAGGGAGTCAGACCTGTAGTTGATCATCAAGGAAAAGAGAAACATAAAATATGACATTCTTGGCCTCTGTGAAACGCCGCACCAGAAATATTTTTATGTAGAGTGGAAGGATGGATCAACAGTATCCCTTGGGGTTGAGGAAGGATTAAGGAGTGCAGGAGGAATTGGGTTCCTTGTGTCAAGTGAATAGGCAAAGCACATACTGTATATCACCTAGATGTTTCCAAACCTCGTATCGGCATCCTAACCCTTTCCTTCCCCCAACAGAGAACCCTTTGCATCATACAAGTGTATGCCCCTACCACAGCAACAGAAGATGAAGTGGTTGAACTGTTTTATGAAGATATTGAGGAGGCGATGAACACACACTTCACCTACATCGTGGAATTGGTGATTTCAGCGCAAAGGTTGGACACTGTAAGGATAATTAGAAATTCACTGGACACTTTGAAGGAGAACGAAATGAGTGAGGTGAAAGACTGGCTGCAATGGCAGAGTCAAGATGCTTATTCGTCTGCAACACCTTCTTCCAAAAGCATCAAGGACGGCGGTGGACATGGATCTCGCCAAATGGCGAGACAAAAAATTAAATTGACTACATATTGTGCAGCCACCGCAGAATCCTACAAGATGTCTCAGTAATTGGAAAGGTATTTTCAACAGGAAGTGACCACGACTCATCCGAGCGAAGATCGCAACTGATGTAAAAGTTGAAAGACCACCTTCAAAAAGGAAAGCTTCCAAAAGATCATAGGAGAACTTGACTGGAAAATCAAGGGCAATGTCTCTGATAATTATGACAGTTTGGTACATTATCTCAGAGCGGCACAGCAACAGGTGGAAAGACCATGTGAAAACCATCAAACATGCAAATCTCAGATGAAACTAAAACTCTCTTTGAAAAGAGACGGCAGATGAAACAGGATGGATTTTGGAGACCATTTCAAATACAGCCTCCTCTGTAAACTCATCCGCAACAAACTAAAAGCAGACCTTGAGGAATATCGGCACAAGACACTGCTTAGTACAACAGAAAAGAAGCAGAGCCTCAGGAAATGCGGAAAGTCAATGGCCCAACAACAAAGCCAAATGTCAATCCTAAGGAAGTCAAATGGGGCGAGGAAAAGGAAAGGTATCGACCAAGAGTGTCAGGAGTTCAACACAAAGCTGCAAGTTGACTCACCCCTCTATACCATAGCGAAGTACGACATGCGGTTGAACAAGCAAAGAGTGATAAGGCCACTAGCAAAGATAGAAAAGAGATGAAAGCATTAAAGGCTGGTGGCCCCATGCTGTGGACAGCACTTGCAGTGCGATACAGCAAGTACACAAAGGAGCTCCACATTCCAAGGCAATGGAAGGAATCAAAAACCATTCTCCTTTTCAAAAAAGGTGACAAAGACCTGCTCAAGAACTACTGACCAATCTGCCAATTTTCTCTCATCCATAAATAAGACTTTCATCAGAGCCATCCTCAGACACTTTTCGAGAAAGGAACAGGGAGGATTCTGGTCAGGGTATGGAATGATCCACCACATCCATGTCCTCAACCAACTACTGGAATGCTGCAGAGAATACAAGACGCTGTTGGTGCTGGCCTTTGAGGCCTGAAAATCTTTTAACAGCATAGAAATCAATGCAGTCCTCCAAGCCCTCCACCGTCACCGTATTGAAGATGATTACATCAGTCTGATGCAAGAACTCAACTCTGGATGCTCCACTGACATTACACTCTTCCATAAAACCCTCCACGTTCCAGTAGCACAAGGCGTAAAGCAAGGAGATACAATATGCCCAAAGCTCTTCAACACTGCACGCGAGGAAGTCTTCCGACAACTGGACTGGAGGGATGGCATTAACTTCAATGGCACATGACCAGAGGTGGGTAGTAACGAATTACATTTACTTCGTTACATTTACTTGAGTACATTTTTTGGGTAACTTGTACTTTTAGAGTAGATTTAAAGATGGGTACTTTTACTCTTACTCAAGTAAATTTCTTGTGAAAAAACTGTACTTTTACTTAGTTACATTCGGTGGCGTTCCTCCGTTACTGTCAAATGGTAATAATTATATTATATATATTAAAATAAGTGAATATGACTTTCGCAAGTCTCGCGAAACGTTGGAGAGGCTGCTTCGCGAGAGGTTGCTACGCATCACCCGCTTATAATTAGCGCGCGTTTAGTCGGAAGATGATGGCCGAAGCAGAGGAAGATGTGTGTGAGCTACGGGAGGCAGATTGCCCGTGGCCTCAAGTTCAGTCTATGTTTTCACTCCAAGATGTCAAAAATAATAGTTTCATAATGCGATGCATGTTGTGTGCACCAAAACGAACTGACATCTCTCAGCATACAAGAATTCCACCCTGAAAAGAACATGTAGCGGTAAGTGTCACAATGATGCCTTTATTTGAACACTATTAACGGTCATTTGGTAACTATGGGAAATTTTCCCTTATTATAATACTATTTCACACACTGTCCGAGTGTTTTCCACATATGCACTCTTGTGCAAGCAATGACAAATCGTTTGAATCCTCCAAACAACACACGTCCACGAACAAACGTTCTCATCTTCACATTTACATATCCTTTTCTTCACAAAACGAAACAAATTGAATAGCCTAATGTGACGTCTTGCATTTATACACAAATCCGGACAGACACCTGTCTGAAGTGTAGAAAATACATACAAATAAAAACGGTATTGTATTTTATTCCTACCTAAAGAATAGCCTATATACTTATACAAATATAAGAACAAAGTATGTTTTAAGAAGAGCTCTAGTTAGCCCAGCACACCATTAATTTACACTGTTTAACCATTAATCACACACACACACACACACACACACACACACACACACACACACACACACACACACACACACACACACACACACACACACATATATATATATATATATATATATATATATATATATATATATATATATATATATATATATATATATATATATATATATATATATACATACATACATATATATATATATATATAAGGTTCATTAGCTTACATTAGTTAACATGAACTAATAATGAACTGCACTTATAAAGCACTTATTTATCTTTATGTAAATTTAAACATTTACTAATGCATTATTAAAATATTGTTAACATTAGTCAATGCACTGTGAACTAACATGAATAAACCATGAACAGCTGGATTTTTATGAACTAACGTTGACAAAGATTAACTAATGCTGAACAGAGGTGTTGTTCATGGTTAGTTCATGTTAACTAATACATTAACTAATGTTAACTAATACAACCTTATTGTAAAGTGTTACAGAGAGGTGTGTGAAAGCTCTCCAAGTAGCCTGAAATTCAGGGTTTTCGCTTATCAATCAGATCGAAAGTAACTAGTAACTAACTACTTGAGTAGTT
Organism: Gobio gobio; assembly: GCF_949357685.1. Taxonomy (NCBI): domain Eukaryota; kingdom Metazoa; phylum Chordata; class Actinopteri; order Cypriniformes; family Gobionidae; genus Gobio; species Gobio gobio. Next base: position 27,804,785 of record NC_137098.1, read on the forward strand.
TTCTCATCGATTACTTTTTTACTCTTACTCAAGTAAATATTACGATTGTTACTTTTACTTTTACTTGAGTAAATATTTCAGTAAGTACTTGTACTTTTACTTGAGTACAGATTTTGGCTACTCTACCCACCTCTGCACATGACTAAACCATCTACGATTTGCTGAAGACATAATTGGTGAGACAACAGAAGAGGTTGAGGAGAAGCTGAACCAGCTAGACAAAGAAAGGGCCAAGGTCAGACTCCAGATGAACAGTTCAAAGACAATGTGGATGAAAACCATCAAGTCAAGAATAGCTCCATCTAGGGATGTCACAAGTACCGGTACTTCGGTACCAAGTACCCGAGTATATTTGGTACCCGCAGCTGCGTTCAGTGGCTTCCGTGTTTATCTAAGCGCAGGGCTCCAGATTGTAGCCGAATATATACTAACTAGTGTAAACTGCAAAATACTATTAAATATTACTCCTCCATGTTCTGCGTCTCTGTGTGAATGATGGAGCGCAGAGGTGCGGGCGGATGGGCGTGCACACCACATGCGTGACACTCGCTCACTGTCTTTGTAGTCTCTGCCGTGTGGCACTATATGAGGACACGCATGCATAAACCGTCCCTTCATGAGAATTTACCGTTTCATTTGAGAAAACTGTCATATGAACACAGACACTCAAAGGTGTTCACGGCAACCCGTCAAAATAAAAGTTTGGTTTAAAAAATTTTAATTGACAGAATATATCAGGCTTGTGTTTTAGCTTTACAGAAGATTTAGCGCCGTCTCTATGTAATAGTAATACGTCTCTACTAATAATAATAATTATGCCTAGATGGTTGATTATTTTCCACTTGATCTTTTTTCATAAACAATGTTTACTTTTAAACAGCATACAGCCTTTAATGATTATTTATTATAAATGCTGTTATTTACTTATAATGATTATCATAAATAATAAACTTAATATATTTAATATATATTTTTAAACAGTAAAAAAAAATAAAAAAATAAACCATTTAGCTCTGGTATAACAAAATTGGTAAAGAGTACCGTACAATTTTTATGGTATTGGTACTGACTACTGGAATTTTGCTACCGTGACATCCCAAGCTCCATCTACATCGGTTCTGAAAATATAAATCTGAAAGATCAAGTCAATCTCCCTGGGTCAAGAAATTGCAATGGAGCACACCATCAACCTTGAACTATCTCGCAGACGGAAAGCATCAATGGAGCGAAGAATGTGCAAAGTCACGTGAAGAGACAAGATCACAAATAAATATTTGCAGGAGATGTGAAGGGTGAAATATTAGACCATGGAGGCAGCAAAGAAAAAGCACAGATGGCTGGGCATGTACCTCAATAGAGGATGATCGATGGACGCTGAAAGTAACAACGTAGTACCCCTATGAAATAAAGCGATCACTCGGATGCCCGTCAACTCGATGGTCAGATTCCCTAAAGAAGAGTTTTAACAAAACATAGATCCGTACAGCCAGTAACAGACGCAAATGGTAGAAATGCTGTGACCTGCATCATCCATCGGAATGATTGATTACAGGCCGAATAAAGAATAAAGATTGGAGTGATATATTGTCTGCATAACCATTTATGTTGAATTAGGGATTTTAAGTCTTAATTATGGTTTCATCCTCACTCCCTCCACCTGCTCAGTTCTCAGCACTAGACACTAACAGTGCTACTGACACTCTTTGCTCCACTCTAACATCCTGCTTAGACAACCTCTGTCCCCTTACATCCAGGCCAGCCCGCACCACCCCCTCTGCCCCCTGGCTGTCTGATGTTCTCCGCGAACATCGCTCTGGACTCCGGGCGGCAGAGAGGAAGTGGCGCAAAACTAAAAACGCTACTGACCTAACCCTGTATCAGTCTCTTCTTGCTTCATTCTCTACTAATGTCTCCACTGCTAAAACTACATACTACCACAACAAAATCAACAACTGCTCTGACTCTCGTGCACTTTACAAAACATTCTCTTCGCTCCTTCGTCCTCCTTATCCCCCTCCTTCATCAACTCTTACAGCTGATGACTTTGCATCATTTTTCACAAACAAAACCTCCTCCATCAGCAGTCAATTCTCCACACCACAAACTGACACGCATATCTCAACAACCATCACACACACGCTCCCCTCCTTCTCTCTGCTCTCTGAAGCAGATGTCTCCAAACTCATCCTTTCCAATCATCCCACTACCTGTCCGCTTGATCCTATCCCCACCCACCTCCTTCAGGCCATTTCTTCTTCTGTTACTCCTGCACTCACTCACATTGTCAACACCTCTCTTCACACCGGGACCTTCCCCACAGCATTTAAGCAGGCTCGGGTAACCCCACTGCTTAAGAAACCCTCTCTAAACCCAGCACTTTTAGAAAACTACAGACCGGTATCCCTTCTTCCTTTCATTGCAAAGACACTTGAGCGAGTGGTGTTTAACCAGCTGTCTACGTTTCTTGAACAGAACAACCTCCTGGACATAAACCAATCCGGCTTCAAAAGCGGTCACTCAACTGAGACTGCCCTGCTCTCGGTTACGGAGGCACTCAGACAGGCAAGAGCAGCTTCCAAATCCACAGTACTTATCTTACTGGATTTGTCTGCTGCTTTTGACACAGTTAACCTGTCAACTCTCATGAAGATGGGCATCTCAGGAACTGCTCTCCAGTGGTTCAAGTCTTACCTCTCAGGTAGGTCCTTCAGGGTGTCATGGAGAGGTGAAGTGTCTAAGTCACATCATCTAGCTACTGGAGTTCCCCAGGGCTCAGTGCTTGGACCACTTCTCTTCTCCATCTACATGTCATCACTGGGATCGGTCATTCAGAAACATGGCTTTTCCTATCACTGCTATGCCGACGACACTCAACTCTACTTCTCATTTCAACCAGATGATCCATCGGTTGATGTTCGTATCGCTGCCTGCCTAACAGACATTTCTGCCTGGATGAAGGAACATCACCTTCAACTTAACCTTGCAAAGACAGAACTTCTTGTTGTCTCTGCCAACCCAGCACTTCACCACAATCTCTCCATTCAGCTAGGTTCATCAACCATAACTCCGTCCAGGACAGCCAGGAACCTTGGAGTTGTGATTGATGATCAGCTAAAATTCACTGACCACATTACTGCAACAACCCGATCCTGTAGATTTGCATTATACAACATTAGGAAGATTAGACCCTTCCTATCAGAGCATGCCACACAACTACTGGTCCAAGCTCTTGTTCTCTCCAGACTGGACTACTGTAATGCTCTTCTAGCGGGCCTTCCGGCATGCACTATCAAACCCTTGCAACTGATCCAGAATGCAGCGGCGAGGTTGGTCTTTAATGAGCCGAAGAGAGCGCACGTCACGCCTCTCTTCATCAGTCTGCACTGGTTGCCAATAGCTGCTCGCATCAAATTCAAGGCACTGGTGCTCGCCTTCAAAGCAACCACTGGCTCTGCACCAATATACCTAAACTCGCTCGTTCAGACTTACACACCCTCCAGGAACTTACGTTCTGCTAGTGAACGACGCCTTGTGGTGCCATACCAGAGAGGCATGAAATCGCTCTCACGGAGCTTTTCCTGGGCTGTTTCCACCTGGTGGAATGACCTGCCTATCTCAATCCGTGCGGCCGAGTCTGTAACTATTTTCAAAAAACACCTAAAGACACATCTCTTCCAGCAGCACCTGACCAATCAAGAATAGCACTTATTCTATTCATTTTCTGTCTGTCTAATTTATTAAAAAAAAAAAAAAAAACACTGTCCTGTGTGTTCTGAGCTAGATTTACTGAGACTTGCTACAGCACTTTCATACTGTTGCCCTTGACTGTTCTAGTTGCTTCTTTTGCTCTCATTTGTAAGTCGCTTTGGATAAAAGCGTCTGCTAAATGACTAAATGTAAATGTTAATTATTATAAGATTATAAGAGTTTGCTAATCTTCCTCAGTTATATAAACCTGCAGATAAGACGAAGTCTGCCATAAAATTATTCTTTAGACTTTTATTTATATAGTGCAGATATCTATACATCAGGGCGAAAAATGATTGGAAGATATACAATCATTTGGGTCCCTGTCCAGGAGATCAGTAACAGATGTGATAGGGGCTTGTAATTAGCATTTATAATTTCACCAACAGTAGGAGTAATTTAATCCCAAAATAGGTAAAACCCTCTTTTGAAACTGTAAAAGGTGTCCAAACTGGTGGGTGTTGTTCCTCTTTATGGAGAAACAATTATCAATTTAATAAGCTGAAAATTCCACAAACATTTCAATAAAATTAAGCAAAGCTGAAATTGATGCTCCTCCCGAGGCGGCAGCGACTACTACAGCTCCGAGTCATGAGGCAGCAGCATCCACTTGTGAACCCTTTTCCTGCCCTGTCACAGCCAAGGAGGCCATCTCTGAATCCTCTGCCTGCCCTGGCCTGCCATTGCTCCACGATCCTGGCCCGCCACTGCTCCACGGTCTAGGCCCACCACTGCTCCACAGACCAGACCTGCCCCTGCACCATGGTCCAGGTCCACCATTACTCCAAGGTCAGGGCCCGCCACTGCTCCACGATCCAGGCCCGCCTTTGCCCCACAGTCCCTGGACTGCCTCCACTCCACCACCCTCCTGGACTTTTTATGTTATTTTTGGGTTTTGGGTGGGTGTTCTGTTAGGGTGTCGAGAACAGTGTTGGGTGTAACTAGTTACTAAGTAATTAGTTACTGTAAATGAAAAAGTAAAATAAGGGGTTACTCTTATTTTTTCTGTAATTTAATTACAGTTACTTCTGATGTAACAGAACAATTATATTTAATGGAATTAACATCAACATTTATTATTTTTATTTAAGTCTAACTTTAAAATGCATTTTTTTATGTATCCTTCTCACATTTCTAATACTTTGGACAGTTAATAAGAATAATTTATGTAGTTTTATATTATTTATTGAACAAATTAAAAGAGCCGTTTCATGTCTATCCTTGAATCACTTAACTAGTCGAAGTTGATATAGGATTTAGAAACTAATAAGTAATTAAATACTTTTTGGAGAGAGTAATTTGTACAGTAATCTAATTACACTATTGAAGATGTAATTAGTAACTAGTAATTAATTACTTTTTTAGAGTAACTTACCCAGCACTGATCGAGAGCCACTCTTTGAGGAGGGGATATGTCATGTCTGCGCAGGAGGTCGCTTATTCAAAACACAGGCATAGCTTGATGACCCCTTGCCTTTGCAGAGCTTTTATTATGCCACAGACGACCGCTTCCGCCTTTTCCGGTTATGCATATGTGGGGTAACACAGCACAGTTTTATCATATTAGATACATTTGAGTGTGTCGAAAGTTGTTATAATACTACTCTGTGTGTTCGCTCGGCAGCTTCTATGAGACACTTGTTGCACACTGCAGTAAGCTAGATCGATATTAGGCATGGTAAAACATGGTACTCAAGTCATTGTTTTGTTCACTTTGGATTATTTTCAATATTTTCAAATTGATTTCAACTGCACATGGGTTCTTAGGATGGATAATTCTCAGGATCTACGGAAAACATGTATGTCATCATATGAATCACATCAAACAAATTAGTACAAAATTGCCAGCTCATAAAATAGCTAAACGGTCACATGAAATCAGGTTTGAATTTTGAAAGCTGTGTTACAGTCGTGGTTCACTTTGTAGAGAAAAAAAAAATCAGAATCAACTTCAAACTTTCAAACTTTTGTCATAATCAGTTTGTAATATGATCAGGTTCTAGGCACATGAACTCTGTAAAGCTGACACATTGTAATATTAGAAATAAGTTCCCTGCTACTTTTAACCAGAAAGGTTAATTGTATGTTGTGTGTCCACTGAACACGCATTGGTGAACTCAGAACTAATCAGCTCCTGCTGTGTGCCATAAAAGTCTGCTGATGGTTTAGTGCCCTAAGGTTAGAGTGGAAACGCTGACCATCTTCTCCTGAGTAATCGTCTTATTAAACAGCAGTGCTAGCAGCATGGACCTCAGCACACCATCACCACTGATTTCAGCTTTTTGCTTTCATCTCTCTGTCTGATTGACAAGATTCCTTTTATGATGGAAACTACTGACTGTGAACTCAGAATAGATAATGGATGAAGAATGGCTGAATTATAGCCTATAGAATTATGCTTTACAGGAAAACGTCTCCGGTTACGTATGTAACCTAGGTTCCCTGAGAACAGGGAACGAGACACTGGGTCAGCTTGATGCTACGGGGAACGCCTCCAGCGTGACAGGTGTCTGAACTACTATCGAATCAAGGCAATCCTATTGACCGGCGACAGCCTATGATATCATCAAGGTGCGACCAGGAAGTATATAAGGGCGCCTTGCAAACATGACACCGCTTCTTCGTCTGAAGGGAATGTTTGGCAGGCAAACCCTGAGGCATGGCAAAGCGACGCAGCGTCTCGTTCCCTGTTCTCAGGGAACCTAGGTTACATACGTAACCGGAGACGTTCCCTTTCGAAAGGGAACTCGCGCTGCGTCAGCTTGACGCTACGGGGAACGATATACCCACGCCGCCATGCCGAGGGGAGTGCATGCCTACTGGCAGTGACAACTTTCAGGACAAGCAAATTCAATTGAAATGCCTGAACCACCCCCCCTCTGGTCACAGAGGCTGTCAGTGACAGCATTCCCTTCGGTCATAGCCCAAGCTATAAGCCTGAGTAGGAAGCTTCAAACACTTAGAGAAGTTCTACCCAGGCCGCTCAAAGGCCTGGATCCAACCCATTCAAAGGAAGGGGGTTCCTTTAAGGGAATGTGGCTAGGGGGCCCTAGGGCGCCCCAGCCAGCCACTACCACCACCAAGGAGGCCTAGCTTGGTGCCTTTTTTAACGGGCGCTTCAGCCGGGCCATCCCTGTCTGTTCGATAACAGAGCCTCTGGATACTCGCCTCCTGGAGAGGCATCCAGTCCAAGGGACTGCAGAATGGCAGTGTCCTCCTCAGACCGGATCTCAGAGACGGGAATCCCGGAGAGCAGTACTCAGCATAGCGCTTTCTACCCTTGCCAGCGAGGGGAGTTAATCTGCTCGATCCTAGGATCTACTGAGCTATTATCAGATAGAAACACTCAGGAGGCCAAACTGGCCTAAAGGCTGATCTAATTGGGAGGCCACCCTAGGGGCCTACGACCACCCGATCAGGCCCAGGCAGCTTCGGCTCACATACGACCCTCCGAAAGGAGGGGAGCTTAAAGGGGGCTGCCCGGTAGGTAAACCAGGTTGCAGGCTGAAATCCCCTCCTTGGGGACCAAGTAGCAGAAGCGACACCAGTCGCGCTAGGGTGAGACCTTACTCAGATGCTGCCAGCTAAGGGCCGGATCACTGATAGCAGGTCACCACTAGCTATCAGCCTCATGCCAGTTAACTGTCCTCGTACTGAGAACCAAAGACCCGTTAGGGAGGCCTAATGAGGCCCATTGTATGATGGAAATATATGCCAGAGAAGCCTGAGAAGCCATGCTCAGGAACTCGCTTAGAGGGAGGCCTGGTGAGGCCTACTACCTGATAGCAGTTGAAGCCAACTGTCAAAGTAGCTGGAAAACGGAAACTTGTTTTCTCAGGGAGGCCTAGTGAAGGCCTACTACCTGCAGGTCAAGCTACACCAGCTAGCCGAGCATCCTAACTCAGGAACTCGCCCTCAAGGGAGGCCTAGTGAGGCCTACTACCTGATAGCGGGCCTGCAGGGAGGCCCAGTGCAGCCTACTACCTGCTAGCGACTCGTGCTTACTGCTTCTCAGGTGACTGGAGCCCAGGAACATGCCCTTAGGGAGGCCCGGCGAGGCCTACTACCTTACGACCAGTCTTCAGGGAGGCCTAGTGCGGCCTACTACCCAGCAACAGCCTAGCAGCTCCTGTGCTAGCTGACACGGCGACTGGCAAACAGGAGCCCTCCTTCAGGAAGGCCTGGTGAGGCCTACTACCTGCCAACGGTTCATCACAACCTGCCAAGTGACTGAGCCCAAGAATGCATCCTCAAAGGAGGCCTGGTGAGGCCTGCTACCTCATGCCAAGTCTTCAGGGAGGCCTGGTGTAGCCTACCACCCATCAACAGCTTAGCAGCCCATGCTAGGTGACACAGCGACTGGCGAATGGGAGCCTGCCTTCAGGGAGGCCTAATGGGGCCTACCACCTCACAGCAGGCCTGCAGGGATGGCTTCCTGGTGGCAGGAGTGAAAAACTGGCCGTTATGACCTTGGGCTGACAGTAGCTTCTCTGCTGGCTGACAAAAATTAACATCCAACTGCTAAATAGGGTTATTAGATGGGAAAATCTGCTACTTGAAGCCGACATCGTTGGGGAGCAATATATACCGCAATACACATGGGGCCGAACTTTGCAGAGGCCTACCAAGGCTGACTACCTATTTTCCAGGTTGCAGCTAATAAATTGCCAACCTCCCCAAACGTCGGGACTCACTTGCAAGGAGGCCTATCTCTGAGGCCTACTACCTGACCTGGAGTCTACTGCCAAGACTGCCCCAGCTGGCCTACAATCCATCCCAGCCTGGCTGGGTGACCCATCCCGGAGGCCTCCAATTCCTTCTGGAGCCAACTGTACGATGGTGCAGTCTTATCGGCAGCGCCTACAAGCACTGGAACCTAATCACATTGTCCATAGCAGGGTACTCGGCAAACCAAACGCCTTGTACCCCCTAAGCGGGGGGGAGTACCACATATGCCACCCACCTCATGAAGGTCCTAGCTTTAATAGCGGCCTACCATACCGTGCGAGGGCGTCAGCCATGGCAATGCTCTGGCTACAAGGGAGCTCACGACCAAACCTACATAAACAAAAGGTTGCGAAGTGCTGCTCAACCCGAGCCATGGGTGAGGCAGAATGATACAGAGCTAGGAGTGGAGGTACTCAAATCTACCCTGCCTTGTCAGGGGAGTACTGCCAACTGGCCAGGGCATATAAGGAGGGCCAGAGCCTGCCAAAAAGCTGGCGGCTTTCTAAGAAACTAGCTCTGGAGGGCAGGGCTGAGCTATGCATACGGTCTTTCCGTACTCATATGAAAAACGGCCTTAACCCTGCCCCACGGCCACTGGCTAAGTCGCTATCAATTCTGCACAGCACCAACCTGCATTACTAGTGAAAGCCCCAAAACGCAGGTAAGGGGGCGGGCCTTGGCCAGACAACTCTACATAAGAGGAGGCTACATTAGGGACAATAATAAAGCTAGATTCAAAAAATAACAGCTACCCGGAGTGCAAACGCTTCTTGGCATGCGCCTCCGTAATCCCTAGAAAGCCTAGGCCAATCTAGATCTATACCCGAGGTCCGAGAGGCCCACTAATATTGCACCAAACAAAAAGGGCACTCGGGTAGAAGTGCCAGTCGTATATTAGATCTGGCTCTAGATCTAACTGTAGTTCTAGCGTAATCTGATCCTGCATCTTCCAGAGCTTATACTGAGAGAAGATACAGACCGCCTTACCCTGAGGCGGCTACCAGTTACCAGTTTAAAACTAGGAGAAATATACGGCCAGCCTTTCCTCTGTTTTTTTTTTTTTTAAGAGAAAAAACGCTACACACCCGCAGGAATGAGCGGCATTCCCAGCGCTACTTACACATTTTAAAGGTCCGGGAGATATAAAAGCTGTTCCACAACCACAGCACTTAACAGAACGGCTGATCTAAATATATATTCCTTGCTGGCTCTCCACTAGCAACACTAGCTCACCATGGAGCCTAGGCAACTGGTGTATAATGTTTTATCGTTCTAGCCATCCTAGCAGGGGAACTACAGGCCCTAGGAAATATCCAACGATCCACAGCGATCCCCGAAGCCCTCTACAGGGAGCATAAGTCAGAAAATATTATAGGGGACTTACCCGCTCGCCTGCAGTGCGCCATGATATCCACCCACAAGCTTAATTCACCACATGTATGCTTAGGTGTACCACTACCACGGGCATGAGGGGCCGCACTCACAGACCAGCCAGGCGGTCCCTAGCACATCATCGCAGACCCACATAGGCCGGATGTAAGAAGCGCCTGGGGAGATGATGAAGAAGAGGAGTGAGGGTCAATGTAATTCTTAGCTCACCCTCAGGGAGGAGACCCATCATGAACGCTGACTGCGTTTTGTGATACACAGCTCCTACTTCTCCCGGGAGTCCGCCTCTCTGTGCCCCACCCCGACTGTGGGGGCGCACGAGAGGCAATGCTGGCCCTTGGGCCCTGTCTCCGGTCCTCGGACCGTGACGCCTCCCGCCTGCCTGGGACCCAGATCTCAGTGGCATGCAGGTCCTCAGACGCTGCAAAATGTTAGCTATTCCTCGGCGATGCTGGCCCTCGGGCCCAGAGTCCGTCTGTTGCGCAACCACCGCACCAGGGAAAACACCCCCTGATCGAGATCCCTCAGCAAACCGGCCTGGTGCACACGAAACACCGCCATGGTGTAAGAAGTAGCACCGGGCTGACCCGCTGCTGTGTGTGCCCTGCCACTAAAACAACACATCGTTTAGGTGGCAGGGTTGGAGCTCTCAGCTTTCCAGATGCGAGATAAAACATCCGATTAATCGGAGGCAACGACACATACCCATATTCTCCCATCCTCCCGACATCAGCGGCATACTGCTGATGTCATACCGCTGATATCAGTGAACATTAACCGAACATAGGTTATTCCATGCCCTCTCGATCTAATTAGGAAGATCAGGAAGGAATGAAAGCCCAACTGAGCCGATGATTATGGCTGGGGAGAAATCGATCGTTTAGTCCAACACGAGCGATCTCTCCTCTAATGCGACAACACAGCGGCCGCAGCCCACCTGCAGCGCGATTCATAACATTCAATGTCTCAGCATACACAGTCGGGATGGCTGAAAAGATTTATCCTCCTTCTCACAGCCATTCCTAGAGCACTTGCAAACAAGTCTCGTCAGCCGCCAGATCGTCAAAGGGAAGAATGCCTTCCCGTGACGATTCAGCGAGCTCTATCCGGGAAAAACGTGATGTGCGTCCGCGCTCAGCCTCGGCTTGAGTGGGACCGCATCATCAGTCTCGGATGCCAAACCCTCTTCCCTCAGGAAGAGAATCAGATGAGAGCAGCGCGATCTCAGATTGACAAATGCTCACATTATTACAAACAAACAAACAACTCGATAAGAGCTGACTGTGCATGCTCTTGATCCCAGGCAGAAACACACAGCTTGTGTGTATACAATAATGAATTTGGATTACCTTAACTTGAAGCAAATCAGACAACACAGTCCCTGAAGACAAAGAAGCGGTGTCATGTTTGCAAGGCGCCCTTATATACTTCCTGGTCGCACCTTGATGAAATCATAGGCTGTCGCCGGTCAATAGGATTGCCGTGATTCGATAGTAGTTCAGACACCTGTCACGCTGGAGGCGTTCCCCGTAGCGTCAAGCTGACGCAGCACGAGTTCCCTTTCGAAAGGGAAACCAAGATATTATAAGATATTATATAAAAAAAACATTTTTTCACATCTGATTCAAACCACATTTGGAGGGGGTTCGAAATGCGATTCCAATCAGATTTTTACAGGTACATCTCAGTCTGGATGCTCTGGCTGCTCTTTTGCGTCACTCTTAACACATCACACAATAATACAACACGTTCTCACTCCCAACTCGTCACATACTGACACTTGGTCAGGACCCTTCAGTGTCCCTTTTTAACGCAATTTTTGCAGGGTGCTACATTGATTTCAATGAGAAACCTTTGGTGTCATACACAAATGCATTGGGCATGGGAATGTTATCGTCATGATGACATTTTATATTGGGTTATGATTTTGCCATTATGACAGGTTGGAGTGTGATTCTCAATTGAATCAGCTAGCATAATTTTATTTACATTTATTGTATTTTTTTATTTATGCTATTTAGACACATTTGAACACGTAACCCAACCCCATCCCTAAACCTACCCATATGATATAAAACACAGGCTATAACAGGCAGATACGACTTAAGGCCAAGTTTATTCAAAAATAACAAATATTCCATGTGTTCCGAGGCCAAACAATTGATTTGTGGGAAGAAAATTCCCAAAAGCATTCAGCGTCTCCGTCCGCCAAAGATCATGAACACATGCAAACATTTTCGCTCGAAGAAACGTTACGTCAGCTTTAATAGTGAAATTGCATTGGCTCTCGTTTGTCTCGTGACCAATTGCGTCATTACGTCAGCTTTGATTGTAAAATGCATTGGCTATTGTGTGTCTCGTGACCGATTGCGTCATGCTAAAGAGTTGGCTGTATCTTTTGAATGAGATTTGACTGAGTGCGTGCACGTTCACTGAGCGGCGGGATCATCATTTCAGCAATTAAAACATTAAGATCAACTCTGTTCTTCACATGGAGATATCATATGACTTCAGAAGACATGGAATGCAACATGAGTTAATACTGTTATACTGTTTTTGCAATAAACCTGTGACTGTACTTTTATTTGCCTGTTACTTGTTTTATATTGTTGATAAGTGGGTAGGTTAAGGGTAGGACTGGAGGTTAGTTGCTCCAAAATATAAAAGTAGCCTATAAATATTCATAAAATCATGTCTACTTTTACAAATGCAAAGAATTAAATGCATCTGACGTATTGAGCAAACAACTGAAGGGATACCCTGTGCTTTAAAATGTGACACCAAAGGGTCCTGACCAAGCATCTATATGTGACTAGTTGGGAGTGAGAATGTGTTGAACAATAACATCAAGAAATGTGACAGAAATTCCGTAAGAATTTATACGGTATTCAAATGATATGTCCAAAGATTTCAGCCTTTACTACAGCGCAGACCATCACAATTATTGTCTCCTCCATTGCACAATACAAACTTGGCGATGGAGAGGCAGCTTTGCACTGCAACTCGTCAGGGTGCTTATTTGGAGTGCAAGATGATGCACCTCCACTTTCCTGCATCCGTTTTGGAAGCCTTGCCACATATGTGTTCATGCGACGAACAACCGTATTAGTCCAAAAAAACAAAAATTGAGATAACCATGTGACTTGAATGTATGTGTGCCACTTTGTATACAGAATCACTCTGGGGGGTGTTCGCGCGACCAAAACTCTGTATTTTAAAATTTAAAATAGTCTCACGCGGAAAAACCGTTTATGTCCACTAACGAAAAATGGAGACGCCGGCTGCTTTCATGTCCGCTGCGGACATTAATAGGCAAAACCTCGGCAAAAAAAGGAGAGCGAACGTGAATGAATGGAAGGACAGAGCAAGGAAGTATTTGAGGAATGCTGGGAAACCCTATGTGAACCGGAGAGGAGAGCAAAAACAAGGAAAAAGTCCACCAAAAGAGGTGAGTGAAAACCCGTATACAAAGTATCTAACGTTACCTAAAGTTAGCGGTTACAGTCAGAGGGGCGTGTAGGCTCTGTCTACTACAGTTCATATAGCTCACTCTGTTTAAAGGATCATTTCATGAATGGGTCGAAATGAAAGCTGAGAAAATTAGGATTCAGGGGACGTTTTAAACATCTCTGTACTCCTTATAACCACGGAGAAATGAATCGAAACGCTTTAGGTGCGTCTCTAACACCAGCTCAGCTGCGTCATTCATAGATTGTGTTATACGTAACGTTACTGCTAGCAGAATTGTATACATAAACAAACATAATATGTAAATATTATTATGTAAATTCATCCCCAATCTTTAAGATGTTTAGAGTAGAATTTGATTGCTTTATGTCTTCACTGAAATTGGTAAAAAAAATAAAATAAAAAGTCATTGACGTGTTTAAAATATTTTGATATAGGCTAATTTTTGTATCCCGTTAACGTTACCATTTAATGCAACACGTTGTTTTGTAATATTGTATGCTATGTTATGTTTGTTACTTGTTATTTAATAAATAATAAAAATAAATTAAAAAAAGGTAATAATAAAAAAAAAAATGCATTGATTGTTTAAGCTGATATTCTAGCAAGTAACCTTAATAGCTGCTAATAGCTCTAGTTTTTATAGCTAAAAAAAAAAAAAACGCTAATGTGACTTTGTTTCTGTTAAGGGCAAGGTGTGCAAGGAGACGTGTCCCAGGCAGTGTTCAAGCCTAACAGATGAACGAAAACTCCAGCTCTTCACAGGGTTTTATGCTGTCTCTTATGAGAGGCAGCAGGCTATCATTCTCTCTGGTTTGGAGCAGGTAGGCTAACTTAAGCAATTCATGACCATATCATGTCAACAGTATGCAATGCATTACAATGTAGGCCCATGAAATAACCAGTGAATTGAATACTACTGTATGCCTTCAATTCACTAAGACTGCACATGTGCTTGATCACTGTAAATGTTACATTTTGTGAGGATGGATGAAGGATGACCAGCATCAAGTAGGCCACCAAGTGCATTAAAGACCACAGCGCTTTGATGCCCTAAAAGGCACACACATGGCTTATTCATTCTCCTAACCAAAGCCTACTCACATACTTAATGACCTTAACTTGACAGCATACGACGGCTAGCCTGCTACGCTATGGTAAATGTATTTTTTTTTCTTTTTACTTCTAGCACAAGGTGAGTCGCAGACGACCACGTGGGCCTGACACTGAGAATACTAAGAGGAAATACACCTTCAACAATGTGCAACAAGGAGGCCAAAGACTTGCTGTTTGTAAGCTTACATTTATGTCCGTCTTTCAACTGACCAACAGTCGCCTACAGGCAAGTTTTCTATAGCCTAGCGTTTTCCGTTTAACTTTTCATTACATGCATGATTTTAATTAGATACATTGTCCATAACATATTTATTTAAAGTTACATATCTTTGAAAAGGTTATTCAAGAAAAGTTAGGCAGTCAGTCTGAGGGAACAGAGCAGGTAGCTAAAGTCAGGTCTCCATTAGAGGACTTCACAGGAAAACATAAGAACAGGTAAGTAAAAAAAAACAAAAAAAACTTCACCTCAGGAAAGATTAATGTGTATTTAAAATGGGTCATTTATGTAGTAGAAATGTAAAATTATTTTTTAATTTGGAGCCTTCTAGACTGAGAAAAGTCAGAAAATAAATTTTTGATTTATGGGGATGAAAGACAACAACTCCCAGAATGCACTGGGACACAGAGACGCACTGGTCTCGTAGGCTATCTCTCACGGAGGAGAATGCACATCAACTGATCACTTGGTTAGCGTTCATGTAAACACTACATTCAGATTCACAAATCGTAATAAATTCAGTTAGATTTGAACAAAAGATGTGCATGTAAACAATGACGATTTTTGCGTCATCGCAGGATTTTTTCCAGACAAAAAATACATAAATCTCTCGTCTCAGGGGGACATGAGGGAGGAAAGCATTCAATTCGAAAATACTACAGGTTTTCTACTGATACAAAGCTTAATGCTAAATCCTGAAGTATCCCTTTAATGACTGTATGTGAAAAACAAAATCCTATAATTTAATGTCAAAGAAACAATGCAATTTTGCAAAACAGACCAGCATAGTTTATTATATTTCCCGTGTTCATGAGTTGTGTTGTTTATTTTTTAGGCCTCATAGCATTCATCCTGCAGTGAGAGAGGGGATAAGAGAGCATATCCTGAGCTTCCCACGCCAACCGAACCACTACTCACGGTTGAAGGGAGATGTGGAGAGGGAGTACCTGAGCCCTGATTTAAACCTGCTCCGCATGTTCCGCCTGTACAAGGAAAACAATCCAGCATCCACTGCAAAGTTCTGGCTCTATAGGGACATCTTCAAGCAGCAGAACCTCACTTTTGGGCAGCCAAGAAGTGACACTTGTGCGAAATGTGACGCCCTGTTCTCAAAATTAACAGCTGCTACAACAGATGGAGAAAGGTTGAAGATCGCAGCCGAGAGTGAGCTTCACCACCGGAAAGCTGAAAAAGCGTACACCCAGTTGCAGGCTGACACAGATTGGGCCAAAGCCAATGATGACTGCCATGTCATTTGTATCGACATGCAGGGGGTAGTGTTCACGCCAAACCTGACACACTCCAACGTGTACTATCAACGGCAGCTGGCCAACTACAACCTCTGTATCCAGGAGATGGGCACTGACGATCCTCCTACAATGTGCCTCTGACATGAGGGCATCGCTCACAGAGGTTCCATCGAGGTGGCAAGCTGTCTTTTGAAGTGGGCAGAAACATCTTTCGCTCCCCTAGTCCAGGCAAAGGAACGGAAGCTCATCATCTATAGTGACCGATGCTGTGGGCAGAACAACAACTGGTGAGTCCTAAACCTCATGGCCCTGCTCGTATCTAGAAGGTACTTCAGTCAGATAGAGCAGAAGTTCATGGTGTCTGGTCACTACTTCCTTCCCTGTGACCGTTCATTTGCCACGCTGGACAAGAGGCGTAAGGTGTCCACACTCCACACCCCCAGCGATGTTGCCGAGATGATCCGTGGAGCCAGGCAGCAGCATCCATTTAAAGTAACTGAGATGAAATGTGCGGACTTCAGGCAGCTTCCTGATGCAACATTAAAGCGTCCACCTGGCCTCCTAATCACATCCATGATGTGGTTGAAAGTGACAGGTAAAAAAACGAAGAACTAAACTAAAACTAAACTGGTTTTCTGAGATTAACAGTGTTAGGGATATGTGCGTGAAGGAAGAATCTTTATTGAATTTCTTGTTGAATCATGATTTCAGCTGCTGATCCATGGTGTGTCCACACAAAAGGGAGCCACAGCCTTTACGAGGGATGGAAGACCTGGCTGATCACCAAACAGAGGAAGAATCAACCACCTCCAGCTCCCTTGTTCTCCACCACGTATGCTCGTGCTTACGAGGACCCTCTGCCCGTCAAGAAGGAGAAGCACCGTGACCTTATGAAAATGCTAGCCTACATGCCAGCGGAGGCCCAAGCATTTTATGGGACATTAGAATGTGAAGAGTAGCCTGGTAGGTCATGTGCAGGGTAAGGTGGGGTATATTGTGTATATTGTGTAAAAGTAATCATAAAAGTAGTTGTAGCTTATCTTGTATGCCTTATCTTATGTTGTATAATAGGAATATATAGGTATTTATTTATTTAGTAAATGAATGAATGGGGTGATTATTTATGAAATGTATTATAAAAGTTAAAGGAACAAAAAAGGAAGATGTATATGTAAACTAGCATATGGAACTATAGCATGGAATGATGATGATGTATGTATTGTAAATATGTATTGTTTACTGTTATTACTGTTGTTTATTGTTTGTATGTATTGTTTATTGTATGTACGGTTTATTGTTTGTACTGATGTTTATTTTTTGTACTATAAGTAGGCCTATGTATTGTTCATTGTTCGTACCGTATTGTCCGTGTTTTTGTTCTGTGATTTACGTTGGCAAAAAATAAAAGAAATTGAAAGAAAGAAATGCTTAATATTTTCTTTAAGGTTCTGTTACTGTATTAAAACTAAGATAAAGCAATCAAATCTCCAGTGGCTTAAAATGATAGGATGAATTGGACTTATACTGTTATTCCACATTAACTGGACATATACTGTTCTTCCACATTCCAGAAATGTAAATGACTCTAACTTTTTATTTTTAATATTGATACTAAAAAATATTATCTCATTAGAATTGGGAAGCTTTTGTTGTCTATCTTCAAGTAAAAAAAAAAAATATATATAATATTCAGAATCCAAATTAAAAAAATGTATTATTCAAAATTTGCAAATATGGACTTATATGGTTCTTCGTCTCAAGCCCTCATATATGGTTACACCTACATCATTACCAATTCAACCCATGCAGATGCAGATTGATTATGTCTGGACGCACAAATCGTATTTGATCACTTGCAATTAATAATGTGGCAGTCTCCCTGAAAGGATCTGATTTGAGAAAAAAAATCTGATTTTCCTGCAATCTGAACATGGCCTTTGTGCACCGTTGTATGTGCTGTTGGTTAAAGGGGTGATGAGGAGGAGGATAAGTACACGCCAGTATTTCTCATTTCCTAATTGAGCTGACGAGGTAAATTACTGTTGGGTCTTGCTTTGTAGGAGGATTAGCTTCCCTTTAAAATCAATGGTACTTAAAGTGCCTCATTTGCTTGTTTTCTGGTGAGCATTTTCCCATGAGAGTGAATCAGCATCTTTCACAGATGAGATCTAAGGCCTTTGATTGTCTGCACATATGTGTGTTGACACACTATTGGAGATGGACCCTTTGTCCCAGGGGCCTCACTTTCTTCTTCATGATTCACTGTTTTCACTGCTATTTAAAGAAAGAACAATACCAGGCTTTGCTTTTAAACTCTCTGATGTGATTCAGTAGAATCTGTATACAGTACAATACATTTACCAATTACCTACTTTAACGGCACGTCACTTGAAGGGGGATCCATAAGCAAGCTTTATTAAAACCGTATTCACACAGGCAGTGGTCAAGCACCAGTATACACAGCAAAATGGAGCAAACACAATCGTGGTCGATAAGCAGGCAAAAGGTCAGGGCAGGCAGAGAACAAACAAAAGTCTGGGACAAAGCGGGTATTCCAAAAGGCAGGCAGCAGAGAATCGTAGAAGAGTTAAACAACAGGGTCAAAACGGGTAGGCAAAAACAGGGATAAACGCTCAGAAATGTTCACCGTGGCAAAACAAGACTTTGCAGTGGGGAAAGGGAAGAGTCAGCTTAGCTACAGCTGGGCAGTCTGATCAGTGCCAGGTACAGGGCTGATGGGAAATGTAGTGTGGGTGAAAGAAAGTCAATATTCTGGTGATGGAGCCCTCTGGTGGTCAAAAGAGGGGATCACGGAGTTTGTCTCTGTGACAGAGCCCCCTCCCTGCGAGCGGCTCCTGGCCTGAGGAAGCCGGCGACGCCGAGGCCTCCCACCTGGTCAAGGGCCCGGCTCATTCGGATGGGTACGGTGGAATTATTCCACAAGGTTGGGGTCGAGAATGTCATCTGCATTGATCCATGAATTCTCCTCCGTACCCCTCCCCTCGTTGGAGGAGAGTGTGGGCTTGGTTCCAGGTTTCCTCACTCCTGCGTAACCAGTCATTAACTGCTGGAACATTAGTGGGTTCACCTGACCAAGGGAATAGGGGCGGTTGAAATCCAAGAATGCATTGAAAAGGGGTCAAACCAGAGGGCTTTTGAATGGAGTTCTGGGTGTACTCTGCCTATATCAGGTAGCAACTCCAATCTTCCTGATGCTGGTTGCAGTAGGATCAAAGAAAACGGATGATCTCTTGGTTTAATCTCTCAGTTTGACCATTGGATTGAGGGTGATACCCAGATGTTAGGCTTACATTGACCTAAAGTGCTTTGAAGAAAGCTGCTATGACGTTTGTCTGTGTTGCAAGTTTGACATCGGTGGACGAACATGGTGGTGTCTTTTGGACAGGGATGGCCACCAAAAACGGTTTTCCAGGAGTGAGATGGTGGCAGTAATGCCGGGGTGACCAGAACTGGGTGGAGAATGGACCTGTTCTAAGACTCAGTCACGGAGGTTTCAGGACGTTGTGGGGGTTGGTCGGGCTCGTACTGTATGGATAAGGGATCTGCTTCGGTGTTCTGGGACCTGGGATGATAAGTGACCATAAAGTTGAGAAACCAGCATGCTTGCCTGGGGTTGAGTCTTTTGGCAGTTCTTAAATACTCCAGGTTCTTGTGATCAGTCAAAACGGTGAAAGGGTGTGTGGACCCCTCTAAACAATGGCACTACTCCTCAAAAGCTGCCTTCATGGCTAAGAATTCCTCGTCTCCAGCGTCATAATTTTTCTTCTTCTCTCAACTTCCTTGAGTAGAAGGCACATGGGTATAGTTTGGGAGGCGCACCAAAGTCTGGGACAAAGCGGGTAGTCCAAAAGGGAGGCAGCAGAGAATCGTAGAAGAGATAAACAACAGGGTCACAACGGATAGGCAAAAACAGGGATAAGCGCTCAGAAATGTTCGCCATGGTAAAAAAGACTTCGCAGTGGGGAAAGGGGAAGAGTCAGCTTAAATAGGCTAGCGGATTGGCTACAGCTGGGCAGTCTGATCAGTGCCAGGTACAGGGCTGATGGGAAATGTAGTATATGGGTGTAAGAAAGTCAATACTCTATTGATGGAGCTCTCTGGTGGTCGGAAGAGGGGATCACAGAGTTTGTCTCTGTGACACCTACAGTTAATACAATACAATGACATTAATCAATTAGACATTCAGTAGATTTTTTTTTTATGAAGATTGAGCAAAATTGTGATTTTAGTAACTCCCCAGCTCCTCTTCATCACACAGATCCTAATCCATTAAATTACCACCCAAGAAAAATCAGCGATTTAATTTTTCAATTGTTAATGTGTCAAATGTTTCTCAATCTTAACGAGTTTGTCTGCCCATATAATCTTAAAATATTATGTTAAACTTATTTGGCTTGCTGTCTACTGATGAGCGGCTCGGTGAAGCTGCTTCAACTCAAGCTCTGATATACCCCCACAGTGACTAAATATAGGATATGATTATGTAGGGCAAGGTACCTAAGATAAAGGTTGAGTTTGGGGAGGTGGTGGGATGCTGGAACAGCTGAGACTGAGGAGAGGTAAGCAGCTGCTTATATACTCTGGTTGTTGGTTGTTGATTGGAAGATTAGATGGGCTCGCTCCTCCCTAAATTATGTTTAGGAACTTCACAAATAGGGAATTTTAATTAAACTAAATTCAATAAATGTATTGCCATGTCAACAAGTTGATTTTTCTTGGTATTGGAATTTGTCTTGGTACAACTCTCAGACGTAAATGACACAAAAGACAGACATCATAAGTACAAAAACAGACAATGTTCCCCAACAATACCCAGCAGGACTTTAGACCAAGACCCCGCAGACATTAAAAAAGACAATACCCCTGGACAAGAAAAAGAAAGTGCACAGTGCATACAGTGAATAGTGCAGCTAGCTGTCAGTGCAAATTCAGATATCTAATAGCCAGAGGGTAAGTACTGTCTCTGAAACGTGAAGTAGAAGTCTTAATGCTCCTATCTTCTCTATCCTATCTTCTTCCTGATGGGAGGAGATTAAAGAGGTGGTGAGCAGGGTGAGAGTGGTCCGCTATGATGTTTTTAGCCTTTCTGATTATTCTGGTGGAGAAAAGTGAAGAAAGTGATGGGAGACTACAGCCTATAATTTTTGATGCTCTGCGTACCACTCTTTCCATCCTAGTTTTGTCCTGAGCGGTTGTGTGACCGAACCAGACAAGCATGGAAAAAGTAAGCACGCTTTCAATAGTTGACCTATAAAAGTGGGTCATGGTAAGTCTCCTGCCTCTCAGATTTCCCCCCTAGGAAACTAAAAACCCAGGTCATCTTCCATGCGTCTGTTATATGTTCTCTGTGCTTTTCCTAGAGTTTTGTTCTATTTCCTGTTTCCTATCTTGTCTGCCACATTTTGTAGTCCTTTGTAGTTTTGTTCCTCATGTTCTGCTGTTAGTATTTTTGTTATTTCATCTTTAAACCTCATTTGCGTTTGGATCCAGTTCTACCTCGTCTCTGAGGGTGTGTTCACACTTGGCAAGTTTGGTTCGATTAAAACGAACTCTGGTGTGATTGCTCTGTTAGCGCAGTTCATTTGAATAAGTGTGATTTTTCTATTCTAATATTGAATTTCAACACATATTTTATTGTCTTCTTTAGTCTTTTCTATAGTCAATAATTGTATCCCATAAAACTAATCTTTGATTAGCTACTAACACCCTTGCTTCATTTAGTACACACAAATGCATAAATATGCAAATTAGCCCCACCTCCAGTCACTCACACCAACTCAGAGACCCACTCTGTCAACTTTTACTTAAGTTACTGTAGTAAATGCTGCACGAAGGTATAGCTCTTTACAACGTCGGACACATAACGGTAATTAATATGATTAGCCTTTTATCAAACAGCTATTCGTTATCAAATAGCTAATAATGTGTTGCTAATGTTACACAAACCATGTTCCCATTTGCCATCTCAGTCTGCCTTCTAAAAATCAGTATCCTTAGAAACGCTTTGAAGAAGGCCTCAGTTCCATCATAGAAGGCCTCAGTTCCATCTGTAACCTGAAGATGCTGCGTCCATCATAACATCCTAATATACATCATATACACAATTCACCCGCTATATTGCTAAAAGTACCCGATTTTTCAAATCAACAGAAAAACATACCTGGATGTTCAAAGTCAGGCTTGTTTTAAGTTTGTCCCCATCATATTTCGTCCTCTACTGTACTGTGACGTATCTCGTGTGAACTGTAGGGACTTCAGAGAGCAAGCCCTGTCACTTCAGAAATGTGTTAATGTCTCCTGGTTGGTTTCTTTTGAGACTCCCCTGCTTCACAGCATAGTCATGAGAATATGCTAAAGCCCGCTCGCATGTTGGCATGACTGGTTACAAGGTATTGTGACCAAGGAAAAATTTCAAACCGCATTTTTGTAACTGTCTTTGGTTCACTGCAATTTTAAGGAGAAAATACTCAGCAGTGGTGTTGACAGCACATGGTCTGTCTGAAAGCATTAACAACACCACATAGACATACAAAAAACATTAAAAACTTGATTTTCATAACAGGGTGTCTTTAAGGAATATTAGCAGAAACATCTGAAATAAAAGTTGACATTTCAATAAAACCTGAGTGCTCAATTAAAATTTTTTTTTTTAAAAGCACACTTTTTCCCCATAATAACATCTCTCCATTCACCTGAGCGGAGGAAAAAGCTTTGGCATCAAACTGTACCACCATTCTATAGCAATTCCTGTTACATTAAAAAAAGTAGCCTAATGGCCTTGAACATTTTACAAAGTAATTAAATGACAAATTTAACGAAGTGACATCTGTTGATCAGTCTGTGACTTCCAATAAGCTCTTCCTTATAGAATATGGCCTTCATCTTATCACTGCAGACACTGTCCCATAATTCGGCTGCTAACTCTTTAGAAAGTGTTTGAATAAAAGCAGCAAAATCCTCCATGGAGGAAACCGAGGGAAGTGGCTTTGGTGATCATTTAATAATGCTAAAGCTTATCAGTCAAGAACAAGCCTAAACTTAATGGTGTGGCCTGTAGCAGACAAGAGATCATTTCATACATGAGGGAATTAGATGAATGTGCCTACAAAGTGCAAAGCATGAGGTAATTGGAATGGAGGGAAGCTGAAATTGCTGTGTGTATTAATAGAAGATTGAAGGGCTAATGTGTGTGTGACAGTGGCTTAGACAGAGTGGGGAACAGGGGGAACGGAAGGAACGATTGGGGTGGTAGAAGGTCGCAGCTATGAGATTTATTTGATTTAACATTGAATTTAAATAAGGCAAACAAAAGATTATTGGTGATTTGAGGAAATTGGAGAAATTTCACCACTCACTTTATCTTACAGTCTTGTGGGCTTCCAATGATACAAATACAATTTTGATACAAAATACCCAGAACATAAACTAAATTAACGCGTGTGTGTGTGTACAAACAAGCGACCACAAACACACTATGTGTTTTAAGAAATTACACTTTTATTCATCAAGGACGCATATTAAATGGATAAAAATTATAGTAAAGACATTTATTATTATACATTTAAAATCTGTTTCTGATTAAAATCTATTATAAATTTAAAATCTAGAAATTCGGTTCTTTTGAACTTTCTATTAAAAATGTATCATGGATTCCAATAAATTATTGTAAGCACAAACGTATTAAACATTGATAATTCAATTCAATTCAATTCAATTCAAATTTATTTGTATAGCGCTTTTCACAATACACATTGTTTCAAAGCAGCTTTACAGAAAGTGCATTTCATAGATGTACAGTAAAAATGTTAGAAAGACAATGTTAAAGAATAATGTTCGAAAAAGTTAATCAATCGTGTATTAATTTAGGCCATAACAACGCTGGCGTTGAGTCGTCTCTTCACAGGCGTGGAGTCGTCTCATCACAGGTGTCGGGGCAAGTCTCCATGAGAGGCTGGATACAAACTGGAGCTGTTGAACTATTTACCTCGGGACTAGTGTCCCGAGATAACAACAGAAAAGCAGATGGGAAATGATTAGCGTAGCTGCTGTTCAGAATATTATATTAATGCTTTTGATCCGATTTAACTGTAGTATAAAAAGATAATTATAATGTGAATGCTTGGCTAAAGAGATGCGTCTTTAATCTAGTTTTAAACTGGGACAGCGAGTCTGAACCTCGAACAATATCAGGAAGACTATTCCAGAGTTTAGGAGCTAAATGTGAAAAAGCCCTCCCTCCTTTAGTGGAATTAGATATCCTAGGAATGACCAGAAGCCTAGAGTTTAGTGATCTTAAAAAGCGCGATGGATTGTAGGGCGATAGAAGATCCGTTAGATACACTGGAGCTAAACCATTTAGGGCTTTATAGGTTAGTAGCAATAGTTTGTAATTGATACGGAACTTCACAGGTAACCAGTGTAGAGATGATAAAATTGGTGTTATATGATCATATTTTCTTGACCTAGTAAGAACTCTAGCAGCCGCGTTTTGGACTAACTGTAGTTTGTTTATTGAGGATGCAGGACAACCAGCTAATAAAGCATTACAGTAATCTAATCTCGAGGTCATGAATGCATGAACTAACTTTTCTGCATCAGAAATAGATAGCATGTTACGTAGCTTAGCAATGTTTCTAAGATGGAAAAATGCCGTTCTTGTAACATATGAAATATGATTTTCGAATGTCAGGTTGCGGTCTAATATAACACCCAGGTCTTTTACTGTAGTGGATAAAGTGACAGGACATCCTTCCAAGGTAAAATTGTATTGTGAGAGGTTTTGTGGGCAGTTTTTTGGACCAATAAGTAACACCTCCGTTTTATCTGAATTTAATAGCAGAAAATTACACGTCATCCAGTATTTAATATCTTCAACACACGCTGTCAGTTTAGATAATTTAGCGTTTTCATCCGGTCGTGATGAAATATATAATTGAGTGTCATCAGCATAACAGTGGAAATTAATTCCATGTTTTCTTATAATATTACCAAGTGGCAGCATATATATAGAGAATAGCAGAGGGCCTAACACGGATCCTTGCGGCACCCCATAGTCTACTGACGTCATCTTTGATTTTTCCCCATTTAGACAGACAAAATGGTAGCGGTCTGATAAGTACGATCTAAACCAGTTTAATGCCTGTCCCTGAACACCAGTATAATTTTGAAGTCGATCTAAGAGTAGTTTATGATCTATAGTTTCAAACGCAGCACTAAGATCGAGTAGAACTAGTATTGAGATACAGCCTTGGTCAGAAGCTAGAAGTAAATCATTTGTGATTTTAACGAGTGCAGTTTCTGTGCTATGATGCGGCCTGAATCCTGATTGAAATTTTTCATAGATATCATTTTCTTGCAAGAAAGCGCACAATTGAGCGGACACAACTTTTTCTAGTATTTTAGACATAAATGGAAGATTTGAAATTGGTCTGTAATTTGCTAGGTTATTATGATCTAATTGTGGCTTCTTAATGAGAGGTTTTATGACTGCTAACTTGAATATTCTTGGAACATGACCTAAAGATAAAGATGAGTTAATAATATTGAGAAGAGGCTCTTCCACTACAGGTAACAATTCTTTCAGTAGTTTAGTGGGTATTGGATCTAATAAACATGTTGTTGGTTTAGATGCAATGATAAGTTTATTTAGCTCTTCCTGTCCTATAGTTGTAAAGCGGTGTAGTAGTTCTTGACGGGCGATAGTTGCGGTTGAATCATAAGACATCATTAAAGATTGTACATTTACAATTTTGTTTCTGATGCTTTCTATTTTCTCAGTGAAGAAATTCATAAAATCATTACTACTAAACTGTAACGGAATATTTTGCTCAGGCGATGTTTGTTTATTTGTTAGTCTAGCCACGGTGTTAAATAAAAACCTTGGGTTATTTTGATTATTTTCTATTATTTTGCGGAGATGCTCAGCCCTGGCTGCTTTTAGGGCCTTTTTATAACGTGACATACTATCTTTCCACGCGATTCTAAAGACCTCTAAATTTGTTTGTTTCCATTTACGCTCTAAGTTACGAGTTTCTCTCTTGATAACATGTGTAGCACTGTTGTACCATGGTGCTTTAGTTTTCTCTCTAACCTTTTTTAATCTAATTGGTGCAACAATTTCTAATGTGCTAGATAAAATCGTGCTCATACTGCTAGCCATTTCCTGTAGTTCATCTGTTTGTTTGGGTTCACTGAGCAGCTGAGCCAGATCAGGTAAGCTATTTGAGAATCTATCTATAGTGGTTGGAAGGATTGTTCTGCCTGGTCGATAACGTGGCGCAACATGACAGATTTCAGCAGTACGCAGTATGCAAGTTACCATGTAATGGTCAGTGACATCATCACTTTGCGGTATAATATCTATGTCGGTTGGGTTGGTTCCATGTGATATAATTAAATCTAGTGTGTGATTAAGACGATGAGTGGGACCAGTGACGTTTTGCTTAACCCCAAAGGAGTTTAATAGATCTGTAAATGCAGCCCCTAATGCATCATTTGTGTTATCTACGTGTATGTTAAAATCTCCAACAATTAATGCTTTATCGACGTTGACCAATAGATCTGAGAGAAAGTCTGCAAACTCTTTTAAGAAATCAGCATAGGGCCCTGGAGGTCTATACACAGTAGCCAAGGCTAGAGATAATACGGATTTCTTTCTTACATTTAAGAGCGTAACATTTAGCACTAGTACTTCAAACGAATTAAACCTGTGACCTGTTTTCTGAGTAACATTAAGAATATCTCTATAGATTGTTGCAACACCCCCGCCACGACCAATCAGACGGGGCTCATGCTTATAACAGTATCCTGGCGGAGTAGACTCATTTAGACCGAAATAATCATTTGGCTTAAGCCAGGTTTCAGTAAGGCAAAGTACATCGAAACTATTATCTGTGACCATTTCATTTACAATAACCGCCTTAGGTGTGAGCGATCTAATGTTTAGAAGACCTAGTTTTAGAAATTGTTTTTGTTCACTAATATTGAGATTTTCTGGTTTAATCACAATTAGATTTTTCCTAGATCCTACAGTAGATTTAATGTTTGATCTCACTAAACGAGGAATAGACACAGTTTCTATATAATGTTCTACACAGTTATGTTCAGACACAGTTTCTATATAATGTTCTACACAGTTATGTTCAGACACAGTTTCTATATAATGTTCTACATTGGTATTTATGTCAATTAAGTTTGGACAGCATTGTTTTTGTTCACTAATATTGAGATTTTCTGGTTTAATCACAATTAGATTTTTCCTAGATCTTACAGTAGATTTAATGTTTGACCTCACTAAACGAGGAATAGACACAGTTTCTATATAATGTTCTACACAGTTATGTTCAGACACAGTTTCTATATAATGTTCTACACAGTTATGTTCAGACACAGTTTCTATATAATGTTCTACACAGTTATGTTCAGACACAGTTTCTATATAATGTTCTACATTGGTACTTATGTCAGTTAAGTTAGGACAGCAAATACTGTGATTTGGACTTTGACTTACTAGTCATATGGTGGTGTGCAGCGCCCTGGAGATGTTGTCCGACAGAAGAGCCGCTCCGATTCTGCTGGGGTGAAGGCCATCAGGACGGAAGAGCCTAGGTCGCTCCCAAAACAGATTCCAATTATTTACAAAGAGCAGCTTCTGTTCATTACACCATGACATTAACCATTCATTTAGAGCAAATAATCTACTGAACTTTTCATGTCCTAGTCGGTACGTGGGAAGAGGTCCAGACACGATGATCGATGCTTCAGGCGATGTTCTGCGCACCGTCTCGATCAGGCTCCTGTAGTCCTTCTTCAGAACCTCCGTCTGCCGCAGCCTGGTGTCGTTCGTTCCCGCGTGCAGCACGACAGGTCCGATGCGCTCGTCACCGTTCAGGATCTCGGGAACCTGCGCAGCGACATCGAGAACACGAGCACCAGGAAAGCAGTGAGTGATTACCTTGCCTTTACCTGAGGTAGCGTGGACATGTCGGACGATGGAAGTACCGATGACCACAGCGTCGCGTTCCGTCTCGCGAAGAGGGGAGAAGCGGTTCCGGGTGGAGATCTCGAAGACCGGGAGGGGCGGAGAGGTCCTAGCTCTGGTCCTGGCTCGCGTCTTCCGCTGTGGAAGCACCCAGGGTCGTGTCGGCGCCGGAGTGAACGAAACCAGGGATGATGATCGCGTCCTGGGTGCTTTGGTCCTGTGCAGAGAAACACACGGAGTAGACGAGGTCGGAGTCAAGAGGTTACTAACCGCATCGGCGCGTGATGTTTCAAGCGCTGATCGTCGCTCTCTCAGCACAGCTTGTCTCTCTAGTAGATCGCTAATCTGCTTCTCCAACGACTCCAACTCCAACTGCACTGAATGCAGCTCGAATGTGTCCTCGCCTGCACTCAAAGGTAACATTAGACACACATCCGAGTTATTCGTCATTGTAGCAGATGTGCTGCGATGACGAATTGTCGGTTTCAGTGGTGACCGGTGTAAATAAGTTACCACGCGTGCAATGCTAGCGGGCTACCGGTGTAAATAAGTTACCACGCGTGCAATGCTAGCGGGCTACCGGTGTAAATAAGCTACCACACGTGCAATGCTAGCGGGCTACCGGTGTAAATAATACCACGCGTGCAATGCTAGCGGGCTACCGGTGTAAATAAGCTACCACGCGTGCAATGCTAGCGGGCTACCGGTGTAAATAAGCTACCACGCGTGCAATGCTAGCGGGCTACGGTTAGTAGCGGAAGTTCGGATATAAGTAGTGATATCAAAGCAATCCGATTGTTTTTTATAGAGAATCGTATCGGAGATATATTCACACGCTGTAAATAATAGAAAATAATCGTTTGTAAGCGAGTGATAAGGAGAAAATCAAGGATTATAATAATAAGAAATTGACAATGAAGACTGGAATGATGGCTACCAGCTTCAGGAATCATTGAAATAACTTTAAATTATTATAAAATAGGAAACAATTGTAACACTATTTCACAGTATTACACAATAAAATCCTAAATTTTTGAGCAGTAGGCCTATATATATATACATATATAAGCAAAATATCCATTAAATGTGCTATTGAAATTTTTTAATTATAACTACTGTTTTGTTAGCGTTAGCGTTTTGACTACTAAACACTACTATTTAGATATCCAGTTCATTAACTTATATAGAATTTTTGTCAAAACTTATAGTTAAATATTATAGCAAAACATGTTAAAATCTGAGTGATGGCAAGTTGGAATAATACATCTATACAATACTAAAGCAGGACATTAATTTACACATCCTATAATGGATGGTGAATATGTAGTATGTTCTGCAATGGTTGAGGCAACCATGCATCCGTGACAAAGGTAACCTTCACTATTGGCTTTAAATGTCCTGCCATTTGTCCCCTTTAGAATAAGCTAACAAAAACATTGTGAGTCACCAGCAAATTTTTTTTTCTTTTGGGTTTTTCTGAAGGTCACGCTCTTTTTTTCCCTCTCTGTTATTTGTCAATGCTTTTGCGTTTCTTCGCAAAAACCATTCAACCTCAGACAGGCAATAATCTGATAATCAGATCTGCATCGCTCCATCAGGACAGCACTAATAATCAGCTGTATGTATGAGTGAAAATCCACCTGACAAGCAGCACTTATGTGTGAGGGGGTTAAACAGACTGTGACAAGCGTGTGTGAGTGTGTGTGTGTGTCTGTGTGTGTGTGAGTGAGGCTGGGTAGATGGGTGGGTGGTTGGGTGTATGTGGGGTTGGACAAGAGCATTTTATGCGATTTACCCTTCAGTGAGACACATTAAAAGAACATTCAAGCTGGCCATCATGATATCACATAGAATAAGAATCAGAAAGAGCTTTATTGCCAAGTATTTTTGGACACATACAAGGAATTTGTTTTGGTGACAGAAAAAGAAGTCCCCCTTTTGCTGCCAAAACAGCCCTGACCCATCAAGGCATGGACTCCACTAGACCCCTGAAGATGTGCTGTGGTATCTGGCACCAAGATGTTACCAGAAGATCCTTTAAGTCCTGTAAGTTGCAAGGTGGGGTCTCCATGGATCGTACTTGTTTGTTCAGCACATCCCACAAATGGAATTTGGAGGCCAAGCCAACACCTCAAACTCATAGTTGTGCTCCTCAAACCATTCCTGAAACATTTTTGCTTTGTGGCAGGGCGCATTATCCTGCTGAAAGAGGCCACAGCCACCAGGGAATATTGTTTCCATGAAAGGGTGTACATGGTGTCAAAGTGACACACATGGATGGCAGGAACGTCTTGGTTACGTATGTAACCCTCGTTCCCTGAACGGAGACGTAACGTCAGTGACTGACGGATGGGGGTTTCGCTTAGGAGCCTATCAACTTCGAGATGTAAATAAAGCGCCCAATGGCGATGAAATTCCATGGGCATGCGCAATTTGCATAGCCTAACTCCGCCCCACCTCGTGGGTATATAAGGAAGTACGCTGGCAATATCGCATTATGTTACCTGCTGAGGAGCTGAGACTGAACTCCCGTCCATTCCAGCGGTAAGGTGGAAGTGGCAGAGGGACGTTTCCGAGACGTAGGACTAGTACGGACGAAGGACTCCAACTTAACACAGGAATACCAAGGTACACTGGGAAGCATATTCCATGTGGAAATACGCAACAAGGGACACACATATGATCCCTGAGGGGGCTGCATATGGGAGAACTCTGGGGTAACCCACCGAAGGAGGAAGATTTTTACACCCCAGGAGTGGCAATGGCTTGCCAGGGGAAAGACAAATGCTCAAGGAGGCTTATAGTGGAAAAACACACTTGGGGGTCACCCCACAGGGGAACCATGCACATGGGGTGCCTAGCCAGACACGAGGGCTGACTGAAAAGGCAAGCACACTGGTGTCAGCATCAGCAGTGCTGGAGGAACTCAGGGCTTCCGGAGAAGAACAACTGAGGAAAATATTGCACGTATCCAGTACGTGGAGAGGAATGGCAAGCAAGCGAAGACACCTGAGCTTGTCCAGCTACCGGCCACTACTTGAGGCGAGTACATGAGAGGACACTGGCTCCACTCGGAGGTTAAAAAACCTGGTGAATGTGTTGGGTGTCGCCCTGCCTGCAGCTCTGCAGATGTCTGTAGCGAGGCACCATGCGATAGAGCCCAGGAGGAGACCACACTCCTAGTAGACAATGGCACCCACTATCCAGTGAGACAGACTTTGCTTGGAGAGAGCTCTTCCCTTCAGCTTCCCACCATAACAGACAAAGAGCTGGTCTGAGGTCCTGAAACACTGCGTCCTGACTTAGGTAAGCGCGGAGGGCGCGTACTGGACAGAGCAGTGTCAAGGCTGGGTCTGTCTCCTCCAAGGCAGCGCTTGCAGGCTCCCCACCTAGTCCCTGAAGGAGTAGTGGGAACCTTGGGCACACGTCCAGGCCGGGGTCTCAGGATGACGTGATAATTGGTTGGCCCGAATTCCAGGCACGCTTCGTCAACCGAAAATGCATTCAGGTCTTCTACACTCCACATAGACCTTCAGGTTGGAAGGAGACAGTCTTCGTTCCAACCCTTCCTGCAGAAACGGGAGCACAGACCCGATCTTCTGGGCATTTCCGGGGGTCTTCTAGCGAGAAGAACGCAGAAACAAAGAGGTTTCACTTCAATGCATAGGTGTGTCCCTTAGACAAGGCCCTAGCGCAGGGGTCTCCAAACTCGGTCCTGGAGGGCCACTGTCCTGCAGAGTTTAGTTCCAACCCCAAATAAACACACCTGTCCCAGGTAATCAGTGTCTCACAAGGCCCTAGTAAGACCCTGATTAGCTGGTTCAGGTGTGTTTATTTGGGGTTGGAGCTAAACTCTGCAGGACAGTGGCCCTCCAGGACCGAGTTTGGAGACCCCTGCCCTAGCGGAAGAGATGGTAGCCACCACCTGAGGTGGTAGGATACTCAACCTGCCGCGACCCGTCCAGGAGCCACACGTGGAGGATCCAGAGATCGGGACACGGGTGCCAACGGAGGGATCAGAGGGCTCGACCAGGGAGGGGCTGTCGCAAGGAGCATGGGTTCGGAGAACCAGGTCCGGCAGGGCCAATACGGGACGACCAAAAAGGACCCACTCCTTGGCCTCTCCTTGGTGTGTGTGCAAGAAGGCTCACTGGGGAAAACACATATTTGCCGAGGGTGCCCTCGGACAGGGAGTAAACAGGCGGCAGTGGGAAGAATCATGGGAGGCAAACAGGCCAACCTGCGCGTCGCCGAGCTGTTCCCAAATCAGCTGAACCGTTTGGGGATGGAGTCTTCATTCTTCAGGAAGTGGCTGAGCCCGTGACAGCTCGTCGGCTGCACGGTTCAGACCTCCCGGGATTTGAATAGCATGATGGGACCTCAGATGCTTCTGACTCAATAGGAGGAGATGGCGAGCGAGTTGCGACATATACGGCGGAAGCATAGGTCACCTTGACGGTTGACGTATGACGTATGCTAGTGACGCCGTATTGTCTGCATGGACCAGTGCGCGTCCAACCTAGAGCAGGGCTAGAACCCGTGCAGGGCAAGGCGTATGGTCAGCAACTCAAGGCAATTGACAGCCCTCTTTGGCGCTGGGGTCCTTGCCAAGAGCCCGCAAGAGCAGGTCAATTGCGCATGGCACCTCAGCCCTTGACAGAGTCATTCGTTGATACAACAATATGCCCGGAAACTTGTTCTAAGGGAGCTCTGCCCGTAGAAAAAATTAGGTTTGCAAGTGGTGAAGGTATGATGGCAGGCCTGAGTCAACGGGGCCCGGAGCGTGCCCTGTTGCCATACCCATCTCAGGACTTGATCGCTCGGTCCCATATGAAGCAGTCCGAGCGGCGTTACCGTTGCCGGCTGTCTGAAGGCAGACTGCGGGGACGGTCTGGGTCGGGGAAAAGCGGGCAAATGAGAGTACGGGTCCTTCAAGTCAATGTTGCAGACCAGTCCGGAGACGAACACATCCAAAGACGCGTTGGCTGCAAACATCTTGGTGGGAGCCAGGGAGCATCCCAAAGTGTGGGCGGGGTCGAATTCCGTGCCCTGACAGAGGAGACCAGAGAAGGACTAGCATTCCACAGGGGTCTCGTCTGATGGGGGGCTGGCGCCAGATTGGAACGAGAGTGGTGAGGCCCTTGGGTGGCGGCGCACACTGCCATCCGCGGTCTCTGGGAACTCAGAGATGGGGATATGAGTTCTTTGCTATCTGGAGTGTGAACGAAACGAACGGGGCGTCAACAGACAGTCCCGCCGCTTCAGTCCAAGCACTCGCGGGTAGCGGTGTGCGAAAGGGGGATGTCCGAGGAATGATCATCGGGGTTCTTTATACCACAACACAACCCTCAGGTCACCCTGGCCACCCGCCAAAGTACCACCTCTCTCAGATACGGTAAGTTGGGGTGTGACAGAGGGGACTCTCTCTCCTTTACAGAGGTCATTGAGTCTCGACCGCAACATCACGATGGTCCCGTTCCCGTGGAGGGAATATGACACATCCACAAACACTGCCTGAGGGTGTTGCCCAAACACGTCAAGCAGTGATTGTGCCCATAAGACGGCAACGGAGATCGATCGCACCCGGAAGTGCACAGGCGAACCGTCTTTAAAAAGACATGCCACGCCAAGCTCTTTTTGTGAGAGGAAACTCCGCAGAGTGCTGAAGCGCCCAGGGACAACACACACAGCTGTTGCAGATCACTGCACAGATCAGCAGGCAGGCAATGTGAGATCGCTGAAATGTGCCGTACACCAACACACTGGAGAACTGCTCGTCTCGAAGAACTGAAGATAGAAGTCAGACTTCAGGCTTGCAGGAGTGAAGAGATGCTCTTGGCTCGGAAGCAGAAACATAATGCGATATTGCCAGCATACTTCCTTATATACCCACGAGGTGGGGCGGAGTTACACTATGCAAATTCCGCATGCCCATGGCATTTCTTCGCCATTGGGCACTTTTTTACATCTTGAAGTTGATAGGCTTCTAAGCGAAACCCCCATTCGTCAGTCACTGACGTTACTTGGAGTGACTGAACGAAAGGGAACCAAGGTTTCCCAGCAGAACATTGGCCAAAACATCATACTGCCTCCACTGGCTTGCCTTCTTCCCATAGTGCATCCTGGTGCCATGTGTTCCCCAGGTAAGCGACGCACCCGGACATCCATGTGATGTAAAAGAAAACATGATTCATCAGACCAGGCCACATTTTACCATTGCTCTGTGGTCCAGTTCTGATGCTTGCATGCCCACTGTTGCTGCTTTCTGAAGTGGAAAGGGGTCATTATGGGCACCCTGACTGGTCTGCGGCTATGCAGCCCCATACGCAACAAACTGTGATGCACTGTGTATTCTGAGACCTTTCTATCAGAATCAGCATTAACTTCTTGAGCAATTTGAACTACAGTAGCTCATCTGTTTGATCAGACGACACGGGCCAGCCTTCGTTACCCACGTGCATCAATGAGCCATGGCCACCCATGACCCTGTCGCCGGTTCACCACTGTTCCTTCCTTGGACCACTTTGATAGATACTGACCACCACAGACTGGGAAAACCCCAACAAGAGCTGCAGTTTTGGAAATTTTGAGTTTTTTCCTGCTTCTAACACATAACTTTGAGGACAAAATGTTCACTTGCTGCCTAATATATCCCACCCACTAACAGGTGCCGTGATGAAGAGATAATCAGTGTTATTCACTTCACCTGGTCATAATGTTATGCCTGATTGGTGTATACACACATACACACACACTAAATAGACATATTTATACAGGTGTGCTCTATATAAATAAAATAGAATTAACATAAATGGAATAAGAAGAGGTAGGGTATTATCAAGTAAATATATCAATAAAGTGATATTGCACAGTTAAATGTTCTCCCCACTGTGCATGAGGTAGATTGGGGGAAAAACTTTTCTTGTGCATGGCTGTTCTGGTGCTCGGTGCTCTTTAGCTCTGGCCTGATGGCAAACGTTTAAAGAGAAGGTGGCTTGGATGTAAGGGATGATAGGGTGATTTTCTGAGCCCCTTTTCTCACTCTGGTTGTGTTCTTGGAGGGTGAGCAAGGGAGTCTTCTGATGTCTGATTTTGTCGCTGAGCCAGAGAACAGACTTAGCTGGCAAATGAAGTACAATCTCTGCTGGGCCTTTTTCACAATTGTGTCAATGTGATTGTCCCACTTAAAATCCTTTCTTGTCAATCTTGAATGACTCCTTCTGCCACAATGCTGTTTATGATGGTTAGTGGGGGGAGTGCTGGGGGGTTTCTCCTGAAGTCCACTATCATCTCCACTCTTTTGAGTGTGTTTAGCTCAAAGTTGTTATGACTGCACCAGACAGACGCTGTTCTCCTGCCTTTATGCAGTGCATTGTGTATGAGGCAGATGATGGTAGTGTCCTCTTCAAACTTCAGGAGTTTGACAGACTTTGTCAGTGCAGTGGTTTGTGTACAGGGAGATGAGCAGTGGGGAGAGCACAGATCCCTGGGAGTGCCAGTGCTGATTGTGCAGGTGTTAGATGTAAACTTCCCCATTTTCACTAGCTGTTGCCTATCTGTCAGAAAGCTGGTGATCCATTGACAGATAGAGCTAGGGACAAGGTTAATTTCGTCCGGATGAGTGCTGGTATAATGGTATTGAAAGCCGAACTGAGGTCCACAAAAAGGATTCTCGCTGGTTTGTCCCTGGTTTTTTCCAGAATGTCCATGGATGTGTTTATCAGTTCACTGGTTTCAAATACTTCGATTTCTCATGCAAGATCTATTTTGCTCCTCTGCCTGCTCTAGATTCCCTTTTTTCCCTCATAATTTCTGACAGATTTGGTAAATAACAGTAACCATGGCTAATTGAAAAGCTGATTAATATTTGATATCATCTTGGCAGAATCCAGCCAGCTGTCCCTTTCCTGAACCGAGCATGGTGTCCTGCTCTTCCTCTCTGAGAAGGAATCCCTCTATCCAGGAATGGCCGTCATGGCCAACTATGGTCCTTTTCTATTCCCAGTGCCTTTTTTTTTACTTAATCTGCTTTCAGTCAAAAAACAAAACAAAACAAAAACACTTTTTACTTTTATGATGCACATTCCTGGTCGAATTCAAGGAATCACTGCAAATGTAAAAAAAAAAAAAAAAAAAAAAAGAATTAAAGAAAGAAGTTTGTCTTTGTCATATTTTGCATCAATATATAATATCTTGCTCTTCTGAAATAATTGTATTTTATTAGGCTACAGGGGTACGGAGCCCCTGAAGGGACATGGTGGTGGAAAAAAAATAAGAGATGGGAGGAAAAATCATTTCAATGCTTTACGTTCTCTCGCAAATGTTTTGCACTCTTCCGAGAAACATTGTGTTCCTCGAGAAACTTTGCATTCGCTCACAAAATGCTTTGCATTCCCCCAAGAAACTTTGCATTCGCTCACAAAACCTTTTGAGCTCTTTACTAGTGAACGCAAAGTTTCTCGGCGGAACACAACATTTTTGGCGAAGGAACGCAAAAGCTTTGACAAAAAATTTTTCCTCCATCTGCATTTTTTCCCTTCTCCATGTCCCTTTAGGGGCTCCGTACTATGGAGTACGGGGGCTATTAGAAATTGTTAACCATCAGTGGCGATTTCTTTAAGACTGCAAGGGAAGCTCGGCTTCCCTTATAATGTCACAAAATTAATGGTCAAATATGTACTATTGTATTAACATTTTATTGACTAAAAATGCGTTAGAAAACGTTCATCTCAAAGACGAGTTCGTTCAGAATCAGTTACATATAGCAGGTCGGCTGACTCGATTTCCTTCTCATACATTCCCGCAGCGTCACAGTGCATTTCCCTATTGAAGCCCAGCGTCCATTGACTTCAATGGGGCTGCTTTGAACGGTTTTTTTCAGCGCTTCGAAACTAGATGGTCATTGGATAAACGCTGCGATTATGTCCCGCCCACGGACGCTCAGCGTCTCTGGGGGTGAATGGGGAGTGGGCTGGCCCGGACTCCGAGCTTCTGCGTGATGATTGGAGGGTCTGTCGAAAGACTGCATCTCCTTTTGACTGACAGCGATTCTGTACTATAAGGAATCACTGAAGCTATTCGCGCTCAGTCCTATCGCGGATTTCTCAAGTTCAGTCGAAATAAAAACTGCTGCAACCTATTTCTTTGATATTTGCTTGGCGAAATTGCTTGATTTTCATCATACATTTCACACAATTATACACCACATTCCTTGTTTCAGTTTTACAGAGTTTAATATTTTTTTTTAGATCGTTCATTCATTCATTCCTTCATTCATTCATATAACGTTAGTAGGCTAGGGGAAAGCTGTGTGATTACTTGGTGTTCCTTAAAGACATGGAGTTGGACAGTGCAATGCCTCAGCTTTACAAACTGTTCTCATTAGTGGCAACAATTGGAGCTACATCTGCAAGTGTAGAAAAGAGCTTCTCCTGTTTAAAGAGACTCAAGTCCTACACCCGAAACACAATGGGCCAAGGCCGTTTAAGCAGCCTAGCTCTGCTGGCCATTGAGAGGACACTGGTCAAGTCACTTGAAAAGACTCCTAGTTGGTACGACAGGGTCACAGACCATTTTCTTGAAAAGGAACGTAGGGCAGAATTTACTTTTAAATAAATAGACAATTTTATGATGTAGGCCGAAAATGAGCTTCCCCTCTCTGACAGACCAGTAGCCGCCACTGTTAACCATGTAGCCAAATATCTATTTAGCTGTTTTAAGCTAATAGCGAACAACTTAATGTTTTAGTGAACTTTAAATATTAAGTTAATAACTAGCTCCTTTCTGGTATGTAACAGCTGCTTTTTATGATCTAAATAGATTGCTGATGGATAAAATCTTATCGTCTGCTATCTTTTTTTTTTTTTTTTTTTTTTCATTATATATCCTGTTTCCAGTAATTGTAAGGTAGGCCTACTGTACATCTAAGTGATAGGAAAAAGAGTAAATGCTATTGTCACTTTTAAAGCTTTAAAGGAATAATTCCCCCACAAATGAAAATTCTTATCATCATTTATGTCATTCCAAACCTGTATGACTTTCTTTTCTCTCTGGAAAATAAAATAAGATATTTTGAGAAATGTTTTTTTCTTTTTCTTCTTCTTCTTTTATTTTTAGGGTGAATAAATTATGCAAAAACTTTAATTTTTGGTGAACTATTTCTTTATTAAAGTTCTAAACGCAAGTTTGGGAGGAGCTTAATTATTCAGTCCAGTCAATCATCACAAATTGTATATATAAGCAGCAGTCATTGAGCCGCAGCAGCCACGACTTTCCTGCATCCACCTCCAACATCTTCTCCTCTATTATATTTCCTTCGAGAACAGCAAGCCAAAAAACTCTTACCATTTTTTAAATTAATACTGGATGGGCAGGTGAACTCATGAAAGTCAGTCTTTTTTAATAAAATCTACAATGTTGCTCACAGACACATGCCACTTTTCCTGTGAGCACAAAAAGGTGACGGGAGTGTATGATATTAATGACACATCACCACAGCTCTTTTATGATGTGTTAAACTGACAGTTTTACAACTGACCCTGTTTTACAAAACAACCTGGTCTCCCCTATAATATATATGTTTTTTAGTAAAAGAAAATGTTGACCAACAGTAATGATTTATGAAAACATTTAAAAAAAAATACAAGGTTTCCTCCTAACAGCAATGATTTGTAAAAACAGGTAAGAGCTCATAATAAAGAATTTGGGTAAATACATAAATCAGTTATTTGTCCAGGGCACTTCTGTGAAGAGTAAATACATGCAGGTTTTTTTAATGGAAAATTTAGCATTGGTGCATGTTGATGTTGAGTTTGCGTCATCTGAAGTCCTCGCAGGAGTTGGAGTCATCTCTTCACAGGTGTTGGGTCATCTTAAGTCTTCGTAAGAGGCTGGATCCAAACTGGAGCTGACATGGGCATCCCGAGATAAAACAGAAAACCAAATGGAAAGTAATTAGTGTAGCTGTTGTTCATAACATTAAGCAAAAGCAATCGTGTGCAATTGATCTAATAAAACTGGAGTACAAGGTTATGAGATGTATTATGTGAATGTTTGGCTAAAGAGATGGGTCTTTAGTCTAGATTTAAACTGGGAGAGTGAGTCAGAATCGGAGCCGGAGATCTTCAGAGCTGATGCAAGTGAGGAGATTCATCGCAGATCCAGGAGCAGAATGTGATCTGATTGACCTGTGGTCCGCGGATTCTATTCCAACCCATGTCCCCACCCTCATATCATCATCTTCGTCATTCAATTCAATTCAATTCAAATTCATTTGTATAGCGCTTTTCATGATACAAATCGTTTCAAAGCAGCTTCACAGAAAATGCATCTACATTACAATTTAAATTGATTTATACATGTTATGCATTTCAGAAATGCACATATACAAAGCACACAGATTAGCTAACTATCTATTATCAATATAATAACTATGGCACAGAAATAAGTGAAATAATAATACATGTTGTTAATGAATAGGGTATCTAGAGATGAGCATGGGTGCGTGTTGATGCAGAGCTGCATCATCTGAAGTCCTCGCAGGAGTTGAGTCGTCTCTTCACAGGTGATGGTCATCTGAAGTCTTTACGAGAAGCTGGATCCAGACTGGAGCTGAAAGACTCGCTAGTTACCTCGGGATGGGCATCCCGAGATAAAACAGAACAGATATTCCATCCCCGATTCCAACTGGAAATCTTCTGCCCGTATCGGCACCACTGGTGTCATCTAGCTCCTCGGCTCTGTCACCGCCACTCATTCCATGTGGCTCATCCTCTGCTCCTCAGGCTTCTCTGCCACCAGCACGGCTAGAGGCAGAGTGTCCGGCTGCACCTCGGGTCTCTGGGCCCACACCCCCATCTCGTCCTGTCATCCCGTCGCCTTCACCTTGACCCACCACTCCTTCATCCCCTCAGTGGTCCGTCTACCCAGAAGCTCTGCTGGGCTCACTCAGCACTCCAGGTAAAGGCCTACAGCGGACGACGCCCAGCTGCAGCCACAAACTTCCGGGATTCGGACTGCACCCTCACCCTGCACCCCTTCGTCATTGCTGGACTCCTCCCTTCCTCCTACCTCCCTGTTGGCCTCCTTCACCACAGCATCACCCCAGTCATCCATCCTCACGTCATCACCTCAGTCCTGCGAGTCAGTGACTCAACTCCTGTCCTCCAGTTTTGCACTGTCTCCACGGTCCCTCACCCACTTGGCTCGGAGGGTTCTTCGACCATCCGGGTGTCGCCCTGCCTGTCAGTTCGAGCTCCACCCTGGCTCCTCCCTTCGTCTGAGCCACCATGGTGCCTGGTACCAACGCCCCCAAGGTCCAGTCCGTCCCCAGCTCCATGCCCTTCACCGAGGCCTCCGCCTCATTGCTACCTCCAGTACTCTGACGTCATCACAGTGCGAGGGGGTGCAATGTCACAATTATGTTCTGTCTTATCTTCACCTGTGCTCGTTC
The DNA here is from genome assembly GCF_949357685.1 of Gobio gobio. NCBI lineage: Eukaryota > Metazoa > Chordata > Actinopteri > Cypriniformes > Gobionidae > Gobio > Gobio gobio. The sequence goes on from NC_137098.1 coordinate 27,845,152, forward strand.
GTCCCTGATTAGGTCATAATTTTCCACCTGTGCCTGTTTAGTTCCCTCCTTCACCCTGTGTATTTATACTCCCTGTTCTGTTCAGTCATTTGTCAGTTATTGTTTGTGTATGAGTGTCACACAGGCTGTTACTCTCTTCACCTAATTTTGTTTTAAACCTCGTGTTACACTGAATTCTGTCATCATCCTCCGTATCTGTGACACATACTCTGTTACTACGATTTTTTATATTGATTCTATTTTAACTTTTCTATTATTTCTGACATTTACAGTCAATTTTCATTTTGTTTTGTATCATAAAGAATGCTGAAGCATAACACTGATTTGACAACCAGCACATGGCCATTCTTTTACATGAGTATGTCAGTGTAGCAGGTATGTTATGTTATGTTAAATCAAAATCAATTGACTTTTTTCAGACAGTGTACTCAATATAAACAGGTATACAGTATATGCATCAGTTGCTAGCAATGCAACTGTAGATGTAAGCCTCAGCTATACCAAGATACTTTCTTATACTACAACGGTGAAAAGCTGTCAGTATGAAAGACAGGGAAAAAAATGGAAATGTCTATCATGACAACTCGCAGCAGTGTTGAACTCACAAGATGCATGAGAGAACATAAGTGACAGAGGCATTTTACATTTCACTGTTTGATACAGTACATGTCATATATTGTAGATCCTATATGAGGAAAGAGCAGGCATAAATGTGTGTTTGGACAAAATTTTACTATTTAATACTATTTGAAACGAATACTATTTGAAATCTGACTCAAATGAACTAGTTGGACTTCAAATCACATATGGATGCGATTTGGATCAGGTCTGTAAACACTGGACATGTTAGGGGATAAAAACGGTATTAGCAGTGGACAGGTGAAGTAAATACTACAGAAAAAAAAACAAATGTAATTTCTACATGAAAAAGTTAGTTCAGACAAGAATTTAAAAAAAAAGAAGTAAATTCTATATTAGTACTCAATTCAAACTTGTTGAAATTAAAGCATAAATATCAATGTTATAAAATTAAGTAATTCTGTCAGGACCACTATCATCAAAGATGATTGACAATTAGCATAGATTAGATGATTAGATTAGATTCAACTTTATTGTCATTACACAAGTACAAGTACAAGGCAACAAAATGCAGTTTAGGTCTAACCAGAAGTGCAATAGCAGCAAGTGCAGGATATACAACGTTTGCATAAGTGCAGGACATGGATATGTACTGAATATATATAAATATATCTATAAATAGAGAGATGGTTATTACTATAAACAAAATTTACAGGTGAATATGTCAAGTGAATAAATATATAGATGGCTATTACTATAAACAGAATTTGCAGGTGAATATTTACTATGAATATAATATAATATACAGATGGCTATTACTATAAACAGAATTTTACAGATAGAGGTATACAATGATATGTTAGGCTAAAATGAGGAACATGGCAGTGGATTAAGGTAGTGCAATAAATTATGGACAGAAGCTATCCGAAAAAAGTGTAAAAGTGCAGTGGAAAGTGGTTGCATATTACAGTTAGAAGTACAGTGCAAAATGCAAATGTAAACAGTTGGTACTGTAAATAACAGTCGGCAGTGCAAATGAGCATAATACAGTTAAGGTATGGTAGTGCAAAATACATAAGTAAACAGTTGTTACTTTAATAAACAGTCGGTAGTGCAAATAACAAAGTGAAGGCAGATGTGAGGTAGGAGAGTTAGCAGTATATGAGGGAAGTGGATCAGTGGGGGTTCGAGTTCAGTAAAGAGACAGCTCTGGGGAAAAAACTGTTCTTTAGTCTGCTGGTCCTGGTCCAGGTGGATCCTGAAACGCCTGCCGGAGGGCAGGAGAGAAAACAGTCTGTGGGCTGGGTGAGAGGAGTCCTTGAGGATGCTGCGAGCTCGATGCAGGCAGCGTTTCCTCTGGATGTGCTCGATGGCAGGTAGTGGAGTCCCTGTGATGCACTGGGCAGTTTTCACCACATGCTGCAGTGCCTTGCGCTCCGCAACAGAGCAGCTCCCATACCATACTGCCACACAGTTGGTCAGGATGCTTTCTATTGCGCAGCGATAGAAGTTCACCAGGATGGCTGAGGAGAGCTGATTCTTCCTCAGTGTCCTCAGGAAGAAGAGGCGCTGGTGAGCCTTCTTGACCAGGCTGGAGGTGTTGGTCGTCCACAACATGTCCGCCGAGATGTGGATCCCCAGGAACTTGAAACTGGAGACACGTTCAACAGCCATTCCATTGATGTGGATGGTGTCGTGTGTGCCTCTTGACTCCTTCCTGAAGTCCACGATGAGCTCCTTCGTTTTGGTGGTGTTGAGGAGCAGGTTATTTTTTAGTGCACCATGTGGCCAGGTGCTGGATCTCCTCCCTATAGGCAGTCTCATCGTTGTTGCTGATGAGACCAATCACCGTTGTGTCGTCCGCAAACTTGACGATGGAGTTAGAGCCATACACAGGCTTGCAGTCGGAGGTGAAGAGGGAGTAGAGAAACGGGCTTAGCACACAGCCCTGTGGTACACCAGTGTTGAGTGTGATGGATGTGGAGCAGGTGAGTCCTGAACGAACATTCTGGGGTCTGTCAGTTAGGAAGTCCAAAATCCAGTTACACATTGAAGTGTTGATGCCCAGGTCTCCAAGTTTGGCTATTAACTTGGTTGGGATGACAGTGTTGAATGCTGAGCTGAAGTCAACAAACAGCATGCGTGCATAAGTGTTTTTATTGTCCAGGTAAGTGAGCACAGAGTGCGGTGCCATGGAGACGGCATCCTCTGTGCTCCTATTGCTGCGGTAGGCAAACTGGTGTGAGTTCAATGTGGATGGTAGAGAGTCTTTTAGGTGTTCCAGGACCAGCCGCTCAAAGCACTTCATAACGATGGGTGTGAGTGCTACAGGGCGGTAGTCATTAGGGCACCTCGGGCTAGAGTGTTTTGGCACTGGCACAATGGAAGTGCGTTTAAAGCATGATGGTACAGCTGCTTGGGCAAGAGACAGGTTGAAAATGTCTGTAAAAACCCCAGCGAGCTGCTCCGCACATGCCCTGAGAACACGACCAGGGATGTTGTCTGGTCCAGCAGCCTTGTGTGCACTGATCCGGCTCAGTGCCTTGCAGACATCTGTGGAGGAGAGTGTGATTGGTGGGTCAGCTGAGGGTTTGAGCTTGGTGGCAGTTTCTCTGTTGTCTCTTTCAAAGCGAGCATAAAAGTAATTTAGCTCGTTCAGGAAGTTGACATCAGTGGCTGCGGGGGGGGAGTGGGTGGGTTTGTAGTCACTGATGGCCTGAATGCCCTGCCACATGCGTCGAGGGTCAGAGTTGGAAAACTGACCCTCTATCTTTAGCTTGTAGTAGTGCTTGGCCTGTTTGATGCCCCTCTTCAGGTTTGCTCTGGACGTACTGTAGGCTTGTGCATCTCCTGATCTAAAGGCAGTATTGCGTGACTTCAGCAGGAGTCGCACTTCCCTGTTCATCCATGGCTTCTGATTTGGGTATGTGGTGATCTGTTTCTGGGTTGTAACACTGTCAATGGTGGTATTGATATGATCCAATACAGAGGAGGTGTAAGAGTCAATGTCTGTGTGAGTGCCACTGGTGGCTTGAGAAGCAAACACACTCCAGTCTGTGTGTAGAAACCTTTTCTGGAGTGTGGAATCAACCCCCGCAGGCCACACCTTGATGGTCTTCACTGATGGCTTCACACGGTTGATGAGGGGTGCATATTTGGGGGTGAGGAACACAGAGAGGTGATCTGACTGTCCCATGTGGGGGAGGGGTGTCGCAACGTAAGCGCCAGCCATGTTTGTGTAAACATGGTCTAAGGTTTTATTTCCTCTGGTGTGGCAGGAAACATGCTGGTGAAACTTGGGTAGCACTGACTTTAAGTTTGAATGATTAAAGTCACCTGCAACAATAAAAGCAGCTTCCGGGTGATCAGTCTGTTGTTTACTGATGGCTGCGTGAAGTTCTTTCATAGCAAGCTTGGCATCAGCAGCCGGGGGAATATAGGCTGCCGTTATAATGGTGGAAGTGAACTCCCGCGGTAGATAAAACAGTCTACATTTAACGATGAGAAACTCAAGGTTAGCTGAACAATGACTCCCAACAATAGCAGAGTTTGTGCACCAAGCTTTGTTAATGTAAATGCACAATCCACCACCTCTGGTCTTACCGGAGCCATCTAATGTTCTATCCGCCCGGAGCGTGTGGCATCCCGCTAGCTCAATAGCGGTGTCCGGTATTCCGCTGTTTAACCAGGTTTCCGTGAAGATTAGGACGTTACAGTTCAAAAGTTTCTTGCTGTGTGTGATGCTGAGTCGAATCTCCTCCATTTTGTTCACTAGCGACTAACGCTTCCCCCCCCCCCTTGTTTACGGTCCCGACGCCGCCTGCGAGCACTTCCGCCCGGCCGGGTAGAGTGCATAGCCTCGGGTGTCCTAGCGATCTCAGGAAGGAGTTGAAGATTGTCCATAAAACTGTCGGAAATTCGCAAACCAATATCCAAAATCTCACCACGGGTGTATGATGTTAAGGCACAACTGTTCTGCACGAACAGACCCGAGATGAGCAAGAACCATATCGCATACAACTTGGATTGGCGAATGTCACGGTTTATGGGTTCATTAACTCGCCCTCGTGTTGTTTGTTGGATTGGGTGCGTGAGTTGAGTGTGGGCGTTGCGTTGTTGGTGGCTGATTACGATCAGCGCCAGCTGTTTCTTGTTTAGGCTGCCTATTTAATGTGTGTGTCTACGTGTCCTGTTTGTCAGTCGTTGCAGGCATTCCTGGCGTGCGTTGGTGTTGCCTGGTTCTCTCGGTTCCTGGACTCTGTTCTCTGTTCTCTGTTCGTGGATGCCCTGTTTTCTGGGCTGGATTCTTCTCTGTTCCCGGTTGCCCATTGCAGACCTGCGTCACCAGAATCACCACCTGCCAGTCCTTTGCCACCTGACTTTCTCCATTGCTGTTCTAAGTCTCCTACCAGTCACAAAGTTTGAATGATTAAAGTCACCTGCAACAATAAAAGCAGCTTCCGGGTGATCAGTCTGTTGTTTACTGATGGCTGCGTGAAGTTCTTTCATAGCAAGCTTGGCATCAGCAGCCGGGGGAATATAGGCTGCAGTTATAATGGTGGAAGTGAACTCCCGCGGTAGATAAAACAGTCTACATTTAACCATGAGAAACTCAAGGTTAGCTGAACAATGACTCCCAACAATAGCAGAGTTTGTGCACCAAGCTTTGTTAATGTAAATGCACAATCCACCACCTCTGGTCTTACCGGAGCCATCTAATGTTCTATCCGCCCGGAGCGTGTGGCATCCCACTAGCTCAATAGCGGTGTCCGGTATTCCGCTGTTTATCCAGGTTTCCGTGAAGATTAGGACGTTACAGTTCAAAAGTTTCTTGCTGTGTGTGATGCTGAGTCGAATCTCCTCCATTTTGTTCACTAGCGACCGTACATTGGCAAGGAAAATGCTGGGTAAAGAGAGCCGATGTGGGGTTAGCCTTAGCTTTAGCCTTAGCTTAGCGTTCAGACCACCGCGCTTCCCCCCCCCCTTGTTTACGGTCCCGACGCCGCCTGCGAGCACTTCCGCCCGGCCGGGTAGAGTGCATAGCCTCGGGTGTCCTAGCGATCTCAGGAAGGAGTTGAAGATTGTCCATAAAACTGTCGGAAATTCGCAAACCAATATCCAAAATCTCACCACGGGTGTATGATGTTAAGGCACAACTGTTCTGCACGAACAGACCCGAGATGAGCAAGAACCATGTCGCATACAACTTGGATTGGCGAATGTCACGGTTTATGGGTTCATTAACTCGCCCTCGTGTTGTTTGTTGGATTGGGTGCGTGAGTTGAGTGTGGGCGTTGCGTTGTTGGTGGCTGATTACGATCAGCGCCAGCTGTTTCTTGTTTAGGCTGCCTATTTAATGTGTGTGTCTACGTGTCCTGTTTGTCAGTCGTTGCAGGCATTCCTGGCGTGCGTTGGTGTTGCCTGGTTCTCTCGGTTCCTGGACTCTGTTCTCTGTTCTCTGTTCGTGGATGCCCTGTTTTCTGGGCTGGATTCTTCTCTGTTCCCGGTTGCCCATTGCAGACCTGCGTCACCAGAATCACCACCTGCCAGTCCTTTGCCACCTGACTTTCTCCATTGCTGTTCTAAGTCTCCTACCAGTCACCTGCCGCATCGACTATCGCTACTGCTGTTCTGAGTACATTCTGTCAATAAATCTACCCTGTGAACTCGCAATTGGATCTTCTGTGTTTTCTGATTTAGCAGCTCCCTGACAGCGATATGGTTCTGTTCTGGGCAAGAACTCCCTGCACATCCTTGCAGCCTAGCATGGATAAGAGCAGGGAGAGCTGCAATAACCCTCCTTAGGGTAAACAGAACAATACCAACATAATGTAATAATTTAGTCTGATTCAAGGGGAATCAGAATACCAAATCCTGACTGGACGAGAGGAGGAGCTGGGGATGGAGGAGGGTAAATTAGCTCTGGAGAAATACGATAGCTCCTGATAGTACTGAAGGAGCTTAGATATGTATGCTGTGATAGACATCGTATTCCTATAGGTAGACATATTCAGCTAACAGTCAGTGGATGCGAGCTTGACTAACTTGACCTGCCAAAAATGAAAGCTCTAGCGTAAAGTTCTGCGAGGAATATTCAATGTTACGGCACTTATCACATTCAGACCTAACCAATCATGTCCTAATTTCCTTATACTCTCAGAGTATAAAAGATGGTCACTTACACATGTCTGAGTTCACAGATGCTGACGCCAACATTTACCTCCATCCTCCCCACCACCACCAGGATGGTCCCCGCCTATACCTCCCAGGGGGTTGGCTGCGCCCCTGCCTTCATCTCCAGGCAGGAAATGCAGAGTCCGTTACCCCCGAGACGGGAGCTACGGACGGGGCCTACGCCAAACAAACGCTAAATATTATACTTGCTGGTCTGTTAATAAATGTGTTACTTCATTGTACTTCATCTGGCCTCCCGAGTCTTTCTGGTAGAACTGACGCTACGCATGATAACTACTCAACTTTTCTGATACTGGTGTTCCCATCATGTACTGGGGTTTGAATAATTAATGAGGTAGATTTTTCTGCTGTTTCCCAGCTGTATTTACACTGTTTTATCATTGCTTTTGTTGTTAGGTTTAGTAACTTGTCATTTTGTGACATTTGGAGTTCATTTTCTACTCAGAATGACACGACCTATTGAATTTTATCCTCATTGTGTATTGTGTACCAAGTATTGAGGTCTCTGTGTTCAGGTGCCTTACTACTATTACGTAGATATGGCGTCTACACAATATAAATTGGGGTTGTTTACTTGGCAGTCCCTCCAGAAAAACGCGATTATGCGATCGCGTGATTTAACGCATAATCAGCCAAAGTCCGCATATTCATGCGGGGGCCGCATTTTTTCAAATACGCCGCACTTTCGCCGCATAAATTGCCTATTTCCGCGTGCAAAATATGCGGGGCTATCATGATTTCATAATCCCCGCATTTTCGTTGCAAAAAAAGTCATATATATTAGCAGAAAGTTGAAAAATTTGCGTTTACTTCACACAAGAGCCGCCATTTCCGCCTATTGCCATGGGAACGTTTTGAAGTGACGTGATTACCCGACGCGAACGTCATCGAAAAGCTTCAAACCCCGTGGAGAAACCATAGATACCGGTGAAACCATGATGAAGCACAAACTCCCATTGGCCAACAAAAATAACAGCAAAAGAGCAAAGCAGTTTCCCTGTGTGCTGACTGATTTCAAAACACAGCATCATGAAGCTTTGAAGCGTTATGAATCAATGAGTCGATTCAGCGGTTTGAAGCGTTATGAATCAATGAGTTGATTCAGCGGTTTGAAGCGTTATGAATCAATGAGTCGATTCAGCGGGTTGGATCGCCAAAGTCACGTATTTCAGCAGTTTGACACGCGATCCGAATCATGAATCGACTCGATGATTCATAGCATCATGATGCTGTGTTTTGAAATCAGTCATCACTATATAAGTCGTTATTTAGTTTTTTTTGCATAATAACTATTATCGTCGCTTCATAAAGTTATTGTAGAACCACTGTAGTGAGATGGACTTTGTAACGACGTCTTTAGTAGGCTACCTTTTATGGGTCTTGAGAGTGTACATTGTGCCAATGGAGGCCTTTCTGAGCCATCGGAATTCAACTAAAATATCTTAATTTGTGTCCAACAACATAAAGGGAAGTCATTAATGACAGAATTTTCATTTTTAGGTGAACTAACCCTTTAAGAGATTGCACTTTGTGCATTGGAAGCACTCAAATGTCTGTTTTGTATAGCGACATCTGTAAAACAGGAAGTTATTTATTAATTTTTTCAGAAGTTGTAGCATATTCCTTTTGTAAAGCTACAGAACTTGATTGACTCAATGTTTTGTAAATTTGAGCCATTATTAAGGTCTTCAATAAAACAAGATGAGAACTTAAATATTCCAGCACTTTCTGTGATGTAGTGCTTTTTTTCTCTTTCTCATCAAACCGCAGTTTTTGCAAGTTCCCGCAATTTTATCGCATAAAATTGCATAAATATCCCGCATTTTTCATCGCATTTTTTAAGAAAACGTGCCGCATAATCAAGGATTTTTGCCCGCAACAATCACAAAAAAAAGCAGCATTTTTCTGGAAGGACTGACTTGGATGTTTCTAAGTAAAACATACACTTTAAAAGTGTGGTTTAAATTGTTTGTTGCTTATATTGTTTGAGTAAAAAGTATTTAAAAGGAAACTTCAACTAAGTAGAAATTACTCAACCTTTTAAAAGTAAAAAACAGCCGCTCCGGAGGAAACGGTGATGTCATCTAGCTCATTTCAACTATCATACAGTGACAATGTGGGCAGATCAGTAATTTAGTTTATATGGTTAATTTAGTTTACTAATTACATTTGTTTGGATATTTAGTTGAAAATGTAGTGTCCCCAACTGAGCAAGCCAAAGGCGACAGTGGCAAGGAAACCTAAAATCCATCAGGTGGCCTAATGGAGAAAAATAAACCTTGGGAGAAAAAAGGGTCAGTCGGGGTGCCAGTTCTCCTCTGGTCAATTAACAAACAGCACATGATTATTATTCTGGCAACTTTACAGGTCAGGGGTCATATTAGATTAGAATATTCGAAAGATTGGAAGCATCGCGCCAGAGACGGGTTTATTGACAAATAGATTGAGTGATGTGTGGTGTTCTAGAAGCTCTCCAATAAAGTTACTTCACAGAAGTTAATCGGGGCTTTAGTCGAATAAAGGATGACAGTATCAAGTGGTTTTGTGTCATTTTGCTCCATGGATTGTATTGCATTGGACTGCTGGAGTGATGCAGTAATGCTTTGTGAAGCACCCATAAGTGCATATAAAGTAAAAAAAATTCTTGATTGATAACAATTGAAGAGATTTGTTACATTTTTGCAGCATTTTACACTTTTTATGTTTTGATTGAGAAGCAGCCTTACGAACTAATGATTCAAACAAACTGGTCACACGTTATTTGAGTGTTCTGCACGCGTAGTTGTGTTTGTGTGTTGCAGTTGGTGAGGGAAGTGGTTTTTGAGAAGACTCGCGTTTCAAACCGTTTTGTGTTACCCTGCCATCCAAACGACATTTCAGATTGATACATTTCAGTTTGATTCATTTCGGGATTTGACTCATTTTCTTCATCATGTTTTCCATTTTGAGGTATCATCGGGTTCGATTATTGTACAAGTGAAAAGTTTATAACTTTTACATTGAAGGGGTTCGTGTCCAAGTGAGTTTTTTTTTATTTAGTGATTATTTAAACTGAAGTATAACTTTCTTACAAGGAAGAAAAATATACACAGGAAATAAATACTGTTTAATTTGTGTACTCACCTTCAGTGTACCCTTTTTGGTTGAGAGCTGTCAGGGAGTAGGGGCATCTTACCTTCTTTATTAGACCAGGGGAGGGAGTAACAGCCTGTGTTACACTCACACAAAAACAATAACTGACAAATATATTCGACTGTGTCTCACATATATTTTTACTTCAGGAAGCCATCTTGTGACATTACTTTAATTGAAGCCTACCCTTGTTGGTCTGTAGAGTGCATATCAATAAAGTAGGACACAACATACATACATACATTAGTATATAACGAGACTAATAGCACTGAAAGCGGGGACTAAGATCCTTTTGTTATTCAGTCTTCCAGGGCAGCGTTAACAAATTTCCCCTACAAGATGGGCTAAATACTTACAAAAGTGGCGTCACGAACAGGATAGAATTAGACACCTAGCTAGATGAATACCTTGTCAGAAGAGGAGGAAATGCAGACTCCTAGTAACGCAAGGTCCAGTACCTGTGCCAGAGAGGTAGTGAATGCTGCTGCAGCACAGGATGTTTCCTCTGCTCTGTCGCTGGAGAAACTGCATGAGGCGATCCAGAAAATAGCGGCTTGTCAAGAGAAACTATATCAAGCTGTCCATGGGAAAGAGGAAATAGGCCACAGCAGAGCCATCCAAAGAAGCAACCTTTAAAAGACAGTAAAGGCCATTATATTTGTTATTCGTGTGGTGAACTCGGACACACCCTTCTCTATTGTCTGCAAGGTGGCAAGTTGAGGAGGGGTCCAGCTGCATCACAGCATACAGTGGAGTTAGCTGAAGTTACAGAGAATGACTCCGGGGGTGCAGTGCAGAAAAGCCCAGGGCCCTCTTTGATTTGATGTCACACAGCGGAATGGCTGGCTGATGAGACTGCTGAAAAAACAAAGGACAGGGCTTTTGGAAATTGCCTGGCCATTGAGGTGAAGATAGCTGGTGTCAAGACCAAGTGCCTCTTAGATACAGGGTCAGAGGTGTCCACCATATCTGAGTCACACTTCAGGCAGCACTTTGAGGAGCAAAAGCTGAAATTAACTGGGTTAAGCTGACTGCAGCCAATGGACTGGACATTACTGTCTTGGGATGCTTGCAGGTCGATGTAGAATGTCTGGGAAAAGTACTTCCTGGGAAGTGTATATTCGTTCTGACGGAGACAAGCCCTGACGTGAAGGAAATTAAATGGGTGTCTGGGATCATCGGGATGAATGTACTCAATGAAGTTCAGTCCATGTTCATCTCAACAGAGGGGATGGAGAGGACTGACAAGTATCATCGACGAGATGAAGCCCAGGTCCGGAGGGTTCTTGCAAGAGTTGAGAAAGAAGCAGGACATCTGGGCCCGACGGAAGGATTGGGTATGTCAAGATTACAGGAAGACAGACTGTCACTATTTCTCCCCACTGTGAAAAGGTGCTGGAAAGTCACTGTGGATTGTCACCTAGGGTGACGAGTCGTGCTAGTAGAGCCAGTAGCTGGAACAAGTTTGCCAAAAAGACTCCTAGTGGCTCACGTTCTTGCTAAAACAGAGGGTGGAAAGGTCCCTGTGCGTATGGTGAACTTGAGTGGAAAGGCTGTTAGACTTGCCCCCCAATCCAGAGTTGCTTCTGTGTGTAAGCCTAAGGAAGTAATCACAAAGGATGTGCTTCAATTTGAAGAAGATGATGGTGTACTTCATGTCAAGGTTCAAGCTGATAAAAACTCACTTGGGCAGCTACCAGTTCCTGTTGAAGTGAACTATGAAGGACTCACACCAGAACAATGTGAGAGGCTCACAGAGGTATCAAATCACAGAGATGTTTTCCCCAAGGATGACCAAGATTATGGCTACACCACGGCTGTGGTGCACCACATTCCTACAGGTGAAGCGCCACCAATAAAGCAGCGACATCGTAGAGTAGCACCACAGATATTTCAAGAGGTCAAAAGGCATGTCCAAGATCTGGTGTCCCAGGGAATCCTCAAAGAGAGTAGCCCCTGGGCATCACCCGCAGTTATCGTAATGAAGAAAGATGGCAGTGTGCGTTTCTGCTGTGATTACGAAAGCTGAACCAAGTGACATGTAAGGTTGCACATCCGCTTCCACAGGAGGATGAGTCCTTGGATGCTTTGGGTAATACTAAACTGTTCTCTACTAGACCTGACGGCTGGGTACTTTCAGGTGGCTGTGAGTGAGAAGGGTCGAGAGAAGACAGCTGTCACCACCCCATTTGGCCTGTTTGGGTGGACCAGGATGCCATTCGGGTTGTGTAATGCCCAGGCCACATTTCAGCACCTTATGGGAGTGGTGCTTGGTGACTTGACCTTTGATGTTCTTCTGGTTTATCTGGATGATGTTAATATCTTCTCCAAAGACTTTGTGAGAGGTTGGAACTTGTCTTCAACTGTCTGAAACAGCATGGTCTAAAGCTAAAGCCAAGCAAATGCTTTCTCATAAGATCGGAAGTGAAGTTTTCTGAGCGTGTCAAGGCATATGCAAACAGAGGTCTGAGGAGATCAGAGAAAAATGACAAAAAACTATAGTGCGTTCCGGCTGGAACTCCTTGCATTGAAGTAGGCAGTCACAGAAAAATTCAGAGAGTACCTTATGTATTCAAAATTTACTGATTACTGACCATAACCCGCTATGTTACCTTGATTCAGCTAACCTTGGAGCGGAGGAGCAACGCTGGGTAGCACAGCTGGCAGAGTACTTTGAAGTATGTTAAAAACCTGGTTGCCTGAACACTAATTCAGATGCCTTATTGAGAATACCTTCCAAGGAGGAACCGGAGAAGGATGATGACAGCAAGGATTTCATCCAGCTAGGAGCTGAAGAAGTGAGGGCATGTTTGTGGCCGGGAGGAACATGAAGGTAAATCTGTGGTGCACGCATCTGTAAGAGGAGAAATAAGTGGTTATAGCTGGAGTGAAATTGTGAAACAGCAAAGGAATGACCCTGTGATCTGTCCCATTTATAAAGCAGTGTCTGAGAACAAGAGACCAAGCAGAGTGGATCAAAGTTGTATGGAACCGAAACTCAAGGAGTTTGATCGTCTTAAGCTGCGGCAGGGAGTGCTGTTCAAGTGCATCCTTGACCCTAGGGATGGAGAGGAGATCTGTCAGGTGGTTGCTCCTAAACTATTACAGCGTGAAGTGTATGAGAGCAAACATGAACATGGAGGTCATTTCAGGGAGAGAAGTACGCTTCCTTGAATGAGACAAAGTTACTACTGGCCTAATATGTCTGCGGATATTCCATGCTGGATAAGGCAGTACAAAAGATGTATACTGGCCAAGGATGTTTTTCCCAGTAATGTCTCCGCCCCATTAGAGGTCCTCGCCATGGATTATACACAGCTTGAGCAGTCTTCTGAGCAAAAAAGTGCTTGTTCTTACTGATGTTCACCAGGAGTCACGGTTGCTGTTCCTACCAAGAATCAGACAGCAAACACAATGGCAAAGCTCTGATTAAGCATTGGTTTGTTTATTACGGTTGTCCGGCTCGCTTTCATTCAGACCAAGGCAGGTGTTTTGAGGCCAAAGTGATCAAAGAGCTTTGCAAAATCTATGGTATAGGAAAGAGCCGTACAAGCCCATACCATCCACAGGGTATGGGCTCAATGTGAAAGATTCAACCGTACCATGCATGATTTGTTAAGAACCTTGCCACCAGAGAAAAAGAGAGATTGGAAGACTCACCTTCCTGAGCTGGTGATGGCTTACATCCATTCATCCACTGGTTATTCCCTGTTTTATCTGATTTTTGGAAGGGATGTACGTTTACCAATGGATGTGCTTGGGGAAAAGGATCTAGAAGAGGCTAAATACACCGTTACACTGGTAATGGGATGGGAAAGAAGGAAAGGAGCTATCCCTAATTTAATAGGGCATCCAACTGTCATAATAGTGTATGTGTGATCTATGCTGTTGTGCAGTCTTAAAATAACCAGACTGGATAACCCTGACAGGCATCAGAGGGAGCGAATGAAAGAGAGGGAAGGGGGGTTGGGGCTGTGAAGACACTACCTGTGGCCACAACCGCACTACTTATTATCTCTGTTTGTGCTCTCTTTCCCATTCTTACGTGTTCATTTTTCTTCAGCCTTTTATTTTTTACAATGATGTTGGATGGTTACCATAATCCTGTTCTTTCTCTCTCTCTTTTTCTCCCCCTTTTTCTTGCTGTCTTTCTACATTGAGTTAAACCATTGTGACGGCCTGGGTTTTGGCAATGGTGAGTCTGATGCCTTAGGTCTGAGCTAACACGCACACAAATATGCACACAAACATACATCAGCAGGCCATTTATTGTTGTAAGCTGATGGAAAAGTGCTCTTACTTGTGCATATGGCATTTTGCAGTGCCTTTTTTATGTTAATCATATTGCAACATGGTATTTCTGTTCATAATTGATGGATAGTTATTATATTGACAGGCCTTCTGCTGGCAATCATCCCTTTTCCCAGTGATAATTAGAGAGTGCATGTTATGATAAGAGACCATTCCAAAAGAGCAATATTTCTCAAACTGTCAGCTATTTAAAATATTATACAACATCACAATTCCCATTTGTGCTTTTACATCTACTGTATGGGTGTTTGTGTGAAAAAAAGACAGAGAGAAAGTAATTAGACAAGCGCCTTCTCAAATGTCACATGCAAATCCAGCTCAAAGAAACATCACTATGAAAGTTCTGTAGAGTATGCAAGCACAGCCGTTTTTATCTATTGAGAAAACTGAACAATCAGCATTTTGTTAGCGTAGCATTTTAGCCTTTTTTCTTATGTCTGATTCATAACATTTCTCATTATCCTCAAAAGATGGAAGCTGATAAACAAAAATTTGACTGCAGGGGGAAAAAAATTATCTTCGAATGAACACCTTGCATTTGCCTTAGTGTGTACGGTCGGGTGCTCTTGAATATGCCAATGTTGTGCTGTCAGCTAATCAGGCTAATTTAATATTTCCTCAATGTTCGGTTATATCTGTGTTTTGGCCATGCTGGTAGAAGGTTATTCACTTTGTTATACAGTTTAAAAATTAATAAAACATAGATTCAACTAGATTGAGTTTTATTGAGGAAACTAAATAATATTTAATGAAGATAAAATGAAGACAATTATTAAAGACACAATGTTAGTAATCAAAAAGTCCCCAAATTAACTCACTATCATTTAAATTAATCTCAATAAATACAAAACAAGATGGCAAAAGACACAATGATACTCCACAATAATGTCTAACTGAAACAATCCATTTTGTATCTTTTTTGTAGCATGCCTTTGGCAAAGCCTGGGGGGATGCTATCAGGTAATAATTATCAGTGAGGATGGCTTGTGGTAGCCTGGTCCTACCAGACTCTCATACATTTCATTTGTACAGAGAGTCTGGCCACTCTCCATTGACAAGCGTTAACTTCCTTGAAGGCGGGTACTCTGTTGAAGTTTAAAACAAATGGATCTGCCCAGAGCCACTCTGGATCTGCCATAACCAATCACTAATGTTTGGTCGTGACGTATGTCATCTCAAACTAGCGCACAACATCAACGTCATCGTTCTCAGCCACTCCCTCTGTTCGCTGATTGGACCGGTAAAAAATTGACCAGAGGAACCCAGAGAATATACCGCATTCCCAGACGGAGTGCTGAAGGAAAATGAAAATTGAGCGGAAGTACGTAGGAGGGCGGAGCCAGGCTAGGCTTATGGTAGTTGTGTCAGATGAATACAAAACAGCCCATGATTTACTCACCCTCAAGTCATCCTAGGTGTATATGACATTCTTCTTTCAGACGAACACAATCAGAGTTATATTACAAAAGTCCAGGCTAATTCAAGCATTAGAATTGCAATAATAGTTGCTCTGTTGTTGAAGTCCATAAAAAAATGCACCTGTCCATCGAATAACGTGCTCCACGCGGCTCCGGGGTGTTAAAAAAGGCCTTCTGAAGCGAATCGATGCGTTTGTGTAAGAAAAATATCCATATTTAAAACTTTATCAAGTGAAGTTCCAGCCGATCGCCTTCCATGGAAAAGTGTTGAAAGTTGAAAGTGAAACTCAAGATGCGTACGTGACGTCATGACGAGCCTACCTGGTCGCCTTAGTCTTTCGATCGGCAGAGTACCTTTCAACACTTTTTCCATAAATTGAACACGGAAGGCGGTCGGCCGAAACTTTACTTTATAAAGTTTTAAATATGGATAGTTTTCTTACACAAACGCATTGATTCACTTCAGAAGGCCTTTATTAACACCGCAGAGCCGCGTGGAGCACGTTATTTGATGGACGGATGCATTTTTTTATGGACTTCAAAAACAGAACAACTATTACTGCTATAATAACGCTTGGATTAGCCTGGACTTTTGTAATATAACTCCGATTTTATCCGTCTGAAAGAATAATGTCATATACACCTAGGATGACTTGAGGGTGGGTAAATCAAGAGCTAATTTTCATTTTTGGGTGAACTATCCCTTTAACCCTGTAAGGCCTACTGTTGTAATATTCAATTCAAATGTATTTGTATAGCGCTTTTCACGATACATATCGTTTCAAAGCAGCTTCACAGAAAATGCATCTACATTACAATTTAAATTGATTTGTACATGTTATGCATTTCAGAAATGCACATATACAAAGCACACAGATTAGCTAACTATCTATTATTATTCAATATAATAACTATGGCACAGAAATAAGAATAGATGTTGTTAATGAATAGGTATATAAAGATGAGCATGAGTGCGTGTTGATGCAGAGCTGCATCATCTGAAGTCCTCGCAGGAGTTGAGTCGTCTCTTCACAGGTGTTGGTCATCTGAAGTCTTTACGAGAAGCTGAATCCAGACTGGAGCTGACGGACTCTCTAGTTACCTCGGGATGGGCGTCCCGAGATGAAACGGAACAGAAAAATAATTAGCGTAGCTGCTGTTCAAGGCATTAAGCAAAGACGATCATGTGCATTGATATAACTATAGAGTACAAGGTTAGGAGATACATCATGTGAATGCCTGGCTAAAGAGATGCGTCTTTAATCTAGATTTAAACTGGAGGAGTGAGTCTGAGCCCCGAATATTATTAGGAAGGCTATTCCATAGTTTAGCTGCCAAATATGAAAATGTTCTTCCTCCTTTAGTTGACTTAAATATTCTCGGTATTACCAGAAGCCCAGAGTTTAGTGATCTTAAAGATTGTGATGGAGCTAAACCATTTAGGGCCTTATAGGTCAGTAGCAATACTTTATAATTGATACGAAACTTAACAGGTAACCAGTGTAGAGATGTTAGAATTGGTGTTATGTGATCATATTTTCTTGACCTAGTAAGAACTCTAGCAGCTGCATTTTGGACTAATTGTAGCTTGTTTATTGAGGAGGCAGGACAGCCAGCTAGTAGTGCATTACAGTAATCTAGTCTAGAGGTCATAAATGCATGAACTAACTTTTCTGCATCAGAGACAGATAGCATGTTTCGTAGCTTAGCAATGTTTTTGTAGTATTTGAAATATGATTTTCAAAAGACAAGTTGCTGTCTAATATAACACCCAGGTCTTTTACTGTAGCAGATGAAGTAACAGTACATCCTTCTAAATGTAAGTTATAATTTAAGAGATTCTGTGTACCAGTTTTTGGTCCAATAAGTAATACCTCAGTCTTATCTGAATTTAGTAGGAGAAAATTACAGGTCATCCAATATTTTATATGTTTAACACACTCTGTTAGCTTGGATAATTTAGAGATTTCATCTGGTCGTGCTGAAATATATAACTGAGTATCATCGCCATAACAGTGGAAACTAATTCCATGTTTTCTTATAATATTACCAAGTGGCAGCATATATATTGAGAATAACAGAGGGCCTAACACAGATCCTTGCGGAACTCCATAATTTACCGACGTTATCTTAGATTGTTCCCTGTTTAAATAGGATGATCTAAGAGTATTTTATGATCTATGGTGTCGAATGCTGCACTAAGATCAAGCAAAACTAGTATTGAGATACAGCCTTGGTCAGCAGCTAAGAGTAAGTCATTTGTGATTTTAACGAGCGCAGTTTCTGTGCTATGATGGGCTCTGAATCCAGACTGAAATTGTTCATAGATATTGTTTTCTTGTAAGTAAGAGCATAATTGAGCAGACACAATTTTTTCTAGTATTTTAGACAGAAATTGAAAATTTGAAATAGGTCTGTAATTTGCCAATTCATTTTGGATCTAGTTGTGGTTTCTTAATGAGAGGTTTTATAACTGCCATCTTGAAAGGTCTTGGGACATGACCTAGAGATAAAGATGAATTAATAATATTGAGAAGAGGCTCTTCTGCTACAGGTAACAACTTTTTCAGTAGTTTAGTTGGTATTGGATCTTATAAACATGTTGGTTTAGAAGCAATTATTAGTTTATTTAGATCTTCCTGTCCTATAGTTGTAAAGCACTGCTGTTGTTCTTCAGGGGTGATAATTGAGGCTGAATTGTAAAACCCTGTCAACGGTTGTACATTTATAATTGTTTTTCTGATGTTTTCGATATTTTTTTGTGAAGAAATTCATAAAGTCATTACTACTAAACTGTACTGGAATATTTTGTTCAGGCTGATGTGCATTTATTTGTTAAGCTGGCCACTGTACTAAATAAAAACCTGGGGTTGTTTTGGTTATTTTCTATCAGTTTATGGTAATGCTCAGCCCTGGCTGCTTTCAGAGCCTTTTTATAACGGGAAGTGCTGTCTTTCCACGTGATTCAAAAGACCTCTAAACGTGTTTGTTTCCATTCACTAGATTACGAGTTTCTCTCTTGATAGCGTGAGTAATATTGTTGTACCACGGTGCAGTACTTTTCTCTCTCACCTTTTTTAATCTGATCGGTGCAACCATTTCTAATGTACTAGAGAAAATGGTGCTCATACTGCTAGTCATTTCCTCTAGTTCATTTGTGTGTTTGGGTACACTGAGCAGCTGAGATAAATCTGGTAGGTTATTTGTGATTTTATCAATAGTGTTTGGGAGAATTGTTCTTCCTGGTCTATAACGCGGAGCAGTATGTAAAATATCAGCAGTACGCAGTGTGCACGTTACAAGGTAGTGATTGGTGACATCATCACTTTTGCGGTATGATGTCTATATCAGTAGGATTGATTCCATGTGATATAATTAAATCTAGTGTATGATTAAAACGATGAGTGGGCCCATTTATATTTTGCTTGACCCCAAAGGAGTTTAATAAATCTGTAAACGCAACCCCTAGCGTATCGTTTGTATTATCTACGTGAATGTTCAAATCACCGACAATCAGTGCTTTATCGACAGTAACCATTAGGTCTGATAGAAAATCTGCAAACTCTTTTAAGAAATCAACATAGGGCCCTGGCCGTCTATATATGGTAGCCAAAGCAAAAGATAACAGGGATTTTTTTCTTATATCTGAGAGTGTAACATTTTGCACAAGCACTTCAAATGAATTAAACCTGTGTCCTGTTTTCTGAGTAACATTTATAATATCTCTATAGATAGTTGCAACACGGCCACCACGACCAGTCAGACGGGGCTCGTGCGTATAACAGTAACCTGGTGGAGTAGACTCATTTAGACCGAAATAATCATTAGGTTTAAGCCAGGTTTCAGTCAGACATAGTAAATCAAAGCTATTATCTGTGATCATTTCATTTACAATAACTGCTTTAGGTGTGAGCGATCGAATGTTAAGGAGACCTAGTTTTAGAGAATGTTTCTGTTCATTTCTTTTAAGATTATCTGGTTTAATAATGATCAGATTTTCTCTAGATCCTATAGAGGATTTTGACATAAATATTCGTGGAACAGACACAGTTTCTATACAGTGCACTACAGAACAAGAACTGTCAAGTGTAGTTTGACTTACTAGTCATACGGTGCGTAGCGTCTTGGAGATGTTGTCGGACAGAAGATCCGCTCCGATCCTGCTGGGGTGCAGGCCATCAGCATGGAAAAGCCTTGCCCGCTCCCAGAAAAGATTCCAATTATTTACAAAGAGCAGCTTCTGTTCATTACACCATGACAATAACCATTCATTTAGAGCAAATAGTCTACTGAACCTTTCATGCCCTCATCTGTATGTGGGAAGCGGTCCGGACACGATGATCCCTGTCGCAGGTGATGTTCTGCGTACAGTCTCGATCAGGCTCCTGAAGTCCGTCTTCAGAACCTCCGTCTGCCGCAGCCTGGTGTCGTTCACCCCCGCGTGAAGCACAACAGCACCGATGCTCTCGTCACCATTCAGAATCGCCGGTACCTGGACAGCGACATCGAGAACACAAGCACCAGGAAAACAGTGACTGCGCACCTTACCTTTAGCTGAGGTAGCATGTACATGCCGGACAATGGAGTCGCCGATGATCACAGCTTCTCGTTCCGTCTCGAGAAGAATATTACAACATCAAGATTAGCTCTACTAAAATAAACCTGCAGAAGTTTTTTTTTCTCTCTAAGACCACATTTACACAACTAATAGGTCCTATTGTTCAGTCTTGCAATGCTATTGGATGGAAGGTTTTGTGAATAGGCCTGTTTACCTGGCATGAACTCACACAACCTGTGAACTTGACTTGAAGCACATCATGAAGTTTTACAGGACTGGATAAATCAACATTCAAGTAAGTAAAATGCCCCAAAATATTTTTTTATGTGATTAGTAATATGTCTAGATCATGCAGATATTAAGGTACTATTGAATACTTTCATCATATTAGATTTTAGCTTGTAATGTCAGTGTTGTAATTTTACAACACTGGGTGAAAGGGGTAGCAGAATTTGCTTGTGCAACTTGCACATTACATGGATGAAATGTACTTCTCACCTTTTCCATGTTAAGTAAATACTAATATAAACAATGTTTTTGATCATTTACGAGTTTTAAAATATCATTTTTGGTACAGTTTGAATTTTAATCAACATTTAATTATTAAATAAGTTCAAGTTGAATGTAGGAATAAATTATTTCTTTGATAATTTGAAAGTATTTGTGTAGTAATATTTGAAACTATCTGTCTTATCATTTATAAAACATACTTAACTGGTCCTGTTTTCTTTTATGGGCTTTGTTTACCCAAATATCTGCTTCCTGCATGAGGGACAGGTGATAATGTTCAGGAATGTGGGGGTCATAGTGCTATTAGCATGATAGCAGAGGGCACAATAAGCTAGCCAGACTCTATTGTGTGAATTCTGTGGAACGTGTGAATTATTTAAATGTATAAGTAATGTATCATTGGGATATGGAAAATAACCAGTGTTTTTTTGTTTTCCATTTCAGAATGCCACCAGCCAGGAAAGACCGTATTATCAACAAAGTGTATGATGTCATTGATGCCATCCAAAATGGGAACAGTGATTTTGAAATGGATTCTGATACAAGTTAAGAAGATTAATGTGGAGATGCCTGTGAACTAGTAAAGTAAAATAAACAACCCATTGACCACCCATCTGATGATTATGTGGACATCATGCCAACAAAATCAAGTCACTCAAGAACACAGACCATGCCCTGTGACAGGTATCGCTGGCTGATAAAAATATGACTTGTCCAATTATTAATATTGTGTGATTATTAGTGTATACATATGCTAATATAATCATTACACCCTGCAAAGGAACCATTAATGTTCTCTCCATTTATTCAGACAGTGAGTGAAATCACCGAAATTCTGCTACCCAACAGGCCCAACGTTGCAATATTACAACATTCCACTAAAAACGTACTAAAATGTCGAAAATGTAAAAACCCATTTATTTCAGCTTTAGAGGCCACCTACAACAACATGTACACGGTGGACATGTTTTTTTTTTTTTACAGTTTTTTTCTATATTCAGGCCTTAACTTGTTTGGTTCTCAGAGAATATGTGTGCGTGCATGAATGGCCTTATTTACATATTGAACCATGACTGCATTGAACTGCACTGTGCAGCCACAGCCCCATTAATATAATTAGTGCAGACCACTGTCTAGTCTGGGATATTTAAAGTCTAATGAAACATTCAAATCTTTTGAGACCCTACAGGAAGGAAAATATCCAAATAAATTGTAATTAATGGTAATAAATGCTATAAAAAAATTATTACCATGGGGAAAAAACAAACAAACTGTGATACAGTCATTGTGATTATACCAGAGCAACAGCGTGCTGTGTTTGAAAACAACTACGGAATTAAACTCCTCTACCTCCTCTGGTCTTTTTCAAAAATGTGTATGTCAAACCATGTGAATTGGTTGTGTTTGTTTTTTTGTGTGGTTTTTTTGCAAGGCAAAACCCAATAGGCTACATAGTGCAAATTGATGCATATTGTCATCTCTGGTAAGCTCACGGATGCAAACTAAACTTATGGACATTTTTCTGAAATAAAATATTTTAGGGGTTGGCAGCGAGGTCAGAAATGAACCATGGCTCAAGGCACAAAATGTGACAAAAATATTTTTCAGTTATTTCCAATACGCAGGCAAAAATGCCCTTGTAGTTTTTATCTGTCATCTAACATTTGATAGATTTCATTCTATTTTTGGCCTGTCTAGAATTATCAGACACCTCTGCAGACAACACAGTGCCCTGTAACTGTCATATATCATTTTCTCAAAAGTCAGTGTTGCATCTCTAATGTGATTTTCCATGAAGAAACTGCCAATCCCCAGAACACTAAATATATAGAAAACACTTCCAACAACTCTAAAAACTCAAAATGTACCTAATCTAACATAATGTGACAGTTGTGTTCTGTTTTATTACCATGGTGTTTTGGTTTCCCTGTCTGCCTGCCTGTGTTCATAGTTAGTTTTCTTGGTTTTTAATGATCCCTCACCTGTTTCTGTTCATATCAATTACTCTCTCCATGCATTTATGCCCCAAGTTTCATTTGTCTGGTAACTTCAATGGTACTGTGGTACTTATGTTCATTAAAATGATTCAGCTAAAGTATTCAACATACTGTAAAAGGACTGGTTAGAAAGATGCCATCAGAAGTATAAAACAAACAAACAGAATATTGTCTCTTACTATAAAATTTCATTTCTGACACTGATATAAATTTACTTTTAAATTTAAAATTTAATTATAAATTTAATCCATCAATTCAGATTTGGTGAGCACATTGATCAAGTGCCTCAATTATTGCTTCTATTTTTTTCTATAAAAGTCAATGAAGCTTTTAACAACTAATCATTAACTGCATCTTCCAGAAACAAGAAACTTTCCAAATTTCCTCAAATAAATACTCTATAAAGGTATAAACATCCAATACAAATATAATAAAACTTATTCATTTGTTATATTACTGTCACAGATCAGCCAGGCTCTCTCACTTCTACCACACAGCGATCCCTGTCACCAGAGTTCTGATCACCCGCACCTGTCATCAATTACCTCATCAGCAGCGCACTACATATTCACACCTGATCTCCTTGGTTTTCCCCGAGTGTGTTCCTGTCTCCTTGCGTTCCCTTTCATAGGTTCACTCAACACTGCGAACCGTCGCTTAGGGAACACCTTCAGTGTGACGAATGTCTGAAGCCCTTATACCATCATGCCAATGGATTGGCCAGTGACACTTAGCACCGCCCCGAGAATACGTCACATATGCTTCATATCAGCGTGATAGGTGTCTCTCTCACTTTAGATGCCCCCATTTCTATGACGGAAAGTCTATATCTGGAGGGTCTGTGACTACTGTGGTCGAATGAGTATACTGTGTTTTATTAACTCATCCCACATAGGTCCAGGGAGGTTGAACAGTCACCACCTCCGGCTCTTTCGCTCTTATCCTCTCTTCAGTGCTCTTGTGAGGTACAGGGAGGTGAACTATCGCCTATGGAACCCCTTCGCAGAGACTGGGGTCCTAGGACTCGCCCACCAGTTCGCCCGAGACAACGCAGACGACTGACCTGAGCTCGACGGCCAAGGCCGTCTATACAGGTAGACCCACAGTATAGCAGGTGCCGAAAACAGAGTGGTTAATACTTGTAGCGGAGCACTGGGGGAACGCTTGCCCAAAGTCTCGCAAATGGTGTTACGTACTATCTGACTACACCATCCAATTCCGCAAAGGCCCACTTCTTTCCTGCGGTGCTCTTCCCATGACGGTGCGTCCTTGGGAGTCCCCGACTGTGGGACTGAAAATGTGTCTCTCTTAGAGAAAGGGGCTATAGAAGAGATACCCCACTCTCAGGCAGAGGCACGCTTCTACAGACATTATTTTGTGGTGCCCCCAAAAAAAGTATGCTGGATTACGTCCGATTCTGGACTTACGTCACTTAAATCTTGCACCCAGAGTGAGCAATTTCGAAATGCTGACGTTGAAGTCCATTCTGTCTCAGATTCGAACCAAGATTGGTTTGTGACCATTGATCTAAAGGATGCGTATTTCCATATCCAGATCGTCAAGAGACACAGGAAGTTCCTCAGTTTGCTTTCGAAGGTAAAGCTTACCAGTACCATGTCCTTCCATTCGGACTAGCCTTAGCTCCTCTGACTTTCACAAAAGGTATGGACGCTGCTCTGGGCCCATTGCGGCTCCAGGATGTCTGTATTTTGAACTACCTGGACGATTGGCTGACATTAGCTCAATCCCAGGAATTGGCAGGAGCCTGGGTTTATGCATAAACCATCAGAAGAGAGTTTTGCTGCCAAGTCAGCAGACAACTTCCTGGGTGTGGATCTGGATTCTGGTGTGATGCGGGCACGATAGTGTCCTACACGTGTTCAGTCACTACAAGACTGTCTGAGTAATTTCAAAGCAGGTTGCTTAGTCCACGTTGGTCTTTGCCACAGACTGATGGGCCTTATGGCAACAGCGTCCCATGTAGTTCAGTCGGGCCTGCTCTACATGAGACCATTGTCATGATGGCCAGTCAAGGGAATCAGGGGATCTCGTCCCATTGCCAACCTTTTCGCAAAGTCCTGGTTACACGCAGAGGTTTTCGTGCTCTGCATCCATGGACGAGGCTCCCGCTGCTCCGCAGAGGAGTCCAGTTAGGGGCATGCAGTCGTCGCAGGACAATCACGACAGACACACCCTTTACAGGCTGGGGGGCAGTTTATCAGGGACACCTGATCTTTGGTGTATGAGCGAAGTGCATCGTGGTTGGCATATAAATCGTTTTAATCGTTAGCAGTGTTCCCCATCAGTGTACCCCATCTGAAGGTGTGTCACCTATTGTCATATCACCCCTTGCTGGCCCTCTCAGATTTGGGTTTCAGACCTGGTCAGTCTGTTAGTTGGCCCTCCGTGGGAGGTTCCCCTCAGTCCAGACCTGCTTACTCAAGCTCAGGGTATGATCCGGCACTCCTGTCTGGACTTTTTTGGAAGTTGTGGGTGTGGGCCCTGAGCGTGGAGTTAAGGTGTTCTGGTCTCTCGGCTAAAAGAGATTACAGCCCCCTCCACGAGGCGTCTTATGCCTTTAAGTAGAAGTTGTTTACCTCCTGTGTAGACAACGTAACCTAGATCCAGCTCATTGCCCTATTGGTTTAATACTGGAGTTCTTATAAAGTTGGTTTTTGGCAGGGATGGCTCTGGCCATTCTTTAGGTCTATGTGGCAGCTATATCTGCCGAGCATATACAGATTGAGGGTGCTTCCTTGATGTTACCTCCTGGTTTTCTGCAAGGGAAGAGACAGCTTAGGTTTTCCGCCCTGCCTGAGTTCCCTCATGGGATCTTCTGTCATCCTAGAGGGACTAACAGGTGACTCTTTGAGCCATTGGAGTTAGTCTGTCCTCTCTATGAGGATAGGGGATCTGTAGGCTTTTTCTATCAGTCCTTGTATGGACTTGTCCCAGGGCTGGTTAAAGTCTTGTTGCGACCAAGGCCAGGTTATGTTCCCAAGGTCGCTTCGACGCCCTTTCATTCCCAGCCAGTGGTCTTGGATAATTTTTCTTCTCCTGGCGCAGATATTGGGAGCAATGTACGACCCCTTGGTCTTTGCCTGGTGCGGGCTTTGAAGATCTATGTCAACCGTACATCCCAGTGGCATAGATCAGAACAATTATATGAGTGATTGGCAGTAAACAAAATAGCTGCCATCATCAAGCAAAAATGTCTCATTGGGTGATTGAGGCTTTTCTGCGGCCTATGAGGCGTGTGGCTTCACTTTGCCTCTAGGTGTCACGCTCATTCAACTAGAGGAATGGCGTCTTCATTAGGCTCTCTTTAAGAGGCTATTCTTTTGGAGGAAATTTGTGTTGTGGCAGGCTGGTCCTCTCTTAACACCGTTACATACGTGAAGACGGCTCCTGGCTCCCAGGTTATCTGCTTGAGTGGATGCTTTCCACAGTGTCCCAGTTACTCTCAGATATGGAGAAGGCATGAGTATATCGGTATATCGTTCCCATAGCGACGGTTCGCAGTGTTGAGTGAACCTATGAAAGGGAACGTCTCGGTTACGTATGTAACCTTGGTTCCGTGCAGGGAACGAGACACTGCGATTCCGGCCATTCCTTATCTTCGAGTAGTAGATTCGTTTGTCTTTTAAATCTGATGATATGACGCCTAGCACGCTGATATGAAGCATATGTGATGTATTCTCGGGGCGGTGCTAAGCCTCACTGGCCAATCAATTGGTGTGATGGTATAAGGGCTTCAGACATTCGTCACACCGAAGGTGTTCCCTTAGCGGTGGTTCGCAGTTTCTCGTTCCCTACTCAGGGAACCAAGGTTACATACGTAACCGAGAAGACTTCATCCCAGGTTTTTGGCTTTCGTTACTTGCCTTTCATCCCGGCTGCTGAGGTGTCTGCTTCTCCTTCTCCATACTTCATCTGTAAGACCACCGTAAAGACTATTATTCTTCTGTCATCTCTCCCTGTGATACATCTTCTACTCCCCATTCACTGCCCTGTGTTCGCAAATAAAGTGTTTGGATCTTCACTAACATTGTCCAGTGCATCTATCCTGACAATTACATCATGGTGAGTATAGAGAGAAATTTTATGAAAGCATTTATTAGAGGAAAAAAAAAACAGGAATGGATAAAAAAAAAAAAAGAAATTTAGGAAGACAATCTTTCCATTTCCCACTTTTCCTCAATTCTCAAGTGTTGTGTGTAATCACACCAATGCTAATTGAAATGCAAGTCATGCCTTTGATTAAAAAGTGTATAGTTAAAAGTTAATAAGAATATTTTTCATGCTTAGTACCTAAGTCCTCATTATAAATGCAGTAACATTTCTTCTTTGTGATTATAAAATGTTTCTACTTTAAAGAAAAAGAAAGTAAAAAAAAAAATGTGCGTGCGTGCGTGCCGTGTACAGAATCAAACAAATACATACGCCCACACAAAACAAGACATGTTTTGCATGTAGTACCTGCATTGACTGAATTCCTTTATGTTGATTATACAGTATACTGCTCAACCTTGAAGTGGCTGAAACACAAACACACAGAGACACTTTTCAGAGGCCACAGTGTTAATATTAAGGATAAGCTTGTCCATGAACTCCTTAGCTCTCCTACTGTCTCCATAGCAACAAGACTACAGAGGATATACTTATTTCTTCATATAGGAAAATGTAAGATATGCAATAATTATCACCCATTACACCCATCGCATACTACTAATCCTCTGTATACTTACTGCTTTTCTCAAAGTAAAAAAGAAAAAGAAAAAGAAAAAAAGAATACATTCACCACATAAATTTGGTCTAGTAAGTAGATGTTTCATTAGTGTCAAACTATTTTTTGGGAGTGTAATTTTAACTATACCCTTCAAGAGTTTGGGGTCAGTAAGATTTTTTTTAAAAGGTTTTTAAAGTGACAGTAAAGGTATTTATAATTTTTTTAAAAGATTTCAAATAAATGCTGTTCTTTTGAACTTTATATTCCTAAAATAATCCTTAAAATGTAACATGGTTTCCTCAAAAATTATTAAGCAGCACAACTGTTTTCAACATTGATAATAATAAATGATTTTTCTTGAGCACCAAATCAGCATATTCAAAAGAATTCTGAAGGATCATGTGACAGACTGATGTAATGGCTGATGAAAATTCAAGTTTGCCATTAAAGGGAAAAAATACTTATTTAAATTTTAAATAGAAAATAGTTTTTAATTGTACAAAACAAATTCACACTGTATTACTGATTTTACTTTATTTTTGGACCTGTGCCGCAGCCGAACAACTGCCACTGAGATTAATGTGAATGCTAATGGTTAGCTCTCTTCAGGTATATTATATTGTATATTATGAGGACCATTGGTGACAAATTATGGGGCCCACAAAGATGGTTGAAAGGGCGCGTGCAGGTAGGAAGACACAGAAGAAGATAAAGATTCAAACAGGTAACTTTACTTCCAATAGGTAGCGATCCATAGAACGAAGACATAATGTTAATGTGACCAGACAGAGAATGAAAGTGAGGGTACAACTTAAAGAGGAACTCAAACAAGATGATTAATAGAACACAGCTAAACCAAACAAACTCATAATGACAGTGACCATGGTAATAAAGAAGTGGCGGGAAAACTCAAACAAAGGAACACACGATAATGAATGAAAACAAATTAAAAGTCCACACTAAGACAGACTAAACATTACTGTGACAGATCCAAAATCCTTGTCCTTGTAGGGACATTTTTGGCCCCCATCAGGAAACTTTTATATCATAGTGGATGTTTTAATGTGAAAATGTTAATTTTTTTCTGTGATGGGTTGGTGTAGGAGTAGGGTTAGTGTGGGGATAGAATATACAGTTTGTACAGTATAAAAACCATTATGTCTATGGAAAGTCCCAAACCAGTCTCTGTGTGTGTGTGTGTGTGTGTGTGTGTGTGTGTGTGTGTGTGTGTGTGTGTGTGTGTGTGTGTGTGTGTGTGTGTGTGTGTGTGTGTGTGTGTGTGTGTGTGTGTGTGTGTGTGTGTGTGTGTGTGTGTGTGTGTGTGTGTGTGTGTGTGTGTGTGTGTGTGTGTGTGTACACGAGTCTAACACTGTCCTGTGATCTTCTTATTGGGCCTGTCACACTTACATATGTACATAAAATACTGGAGGCCTAGACTGCATAATCTCATTAGCTGCTTTTATTAAGATGAATCATGGGAAATTAATACCTTTTCTCATCAGAGCTACTTGACTCACTCAGTTTATCTGTTCAACTGACAGGCGATCCAAATCAGTCAATGCAATAATTTTCCACAGGCCATCTCAGTAATTTAAAGTCAGGGGGTTGGTTTGACTCCACAGTAAATATTTGGAAGAAGCCGTTTGGTGAAGAAGCCATACATGATCAGCAGTTCTAGGCTACTTGTACTATCATTTGGAGTAGAGACTGAAACTACTGAAAAGGATATAAACTGCAAAAGATGTTGAAATGCAAAAAAAATGCATTATATTGATCATATTTAGGCCATATGTTGTCTTTCTCAATTTGTTAGTGAGCCCACAAGAAATATGCACTTACTGGACAGAATAGAAATGGCCGACTTGACTTTAAAATTGTGAAGTATCCCTTTTAAACTGTGCATGCAGATAATAGGATATTAATTAAATAAAATGTGTGCCTAAAGAGAGATCTTTCGGTCACACTTTATATTAAATGTCTTTAACGTATTAATGTTTAAATCAGTTATTTGATATAGTTGTGTGCGTGCATGGTTTTATATAAAAAAATGCATGCATGAAATTACAGCTGTAATCAATTTCTAGTTACATACAGTAATTACACTTTTGACCTTAACCCAGCCTTGAACCTAACCATATACCACTAAACCTGTCCCTAACCTTCACCGTATCCCACCTCAATAGCACCTCAATAGCAGAGTGTTTTTCAATATATCATGAAAACAATAAGTATTTGTACCAAACAATAATTTTTTATGAATAGTAGTTAAAGATACCTAATATAAAGTGTGACCAGTGTGATGATTTTCTTCATCATTACAAATGTGTACTTACAAAGACATTTAAATACATGGCATACAAGTTTCAGTAGAAATTACATCAAAGTTTATATCTATTTATATGTCAAAGACAATAAAATGTATAATAATATTAATATACTTAAGCACTACTTAAGTGGGTCAAAAAGCACTGTTAAGCTACTAGCTATTCTAATTGCATTTAATATAAATTTAAACTATAATACATTTTATTGTGATTAAGTGTCTGAAAACATTACATTCAGTTTTACATTCATATTTTTTTAAGTATGGTAAATTGTACTCTTTTTTTTCACAACGGATTTGCAATTGAAAAAGCTTAGATCGACCACTAATCTGAACATTTCGGGGCAAGTCCCTGTCAATGCTCTGCTATAAAAATGTTGAAATTAATTTTACAGAATTTTACTCTATTTTTTCACAACCTATATTGAAAACTGTCTGCAGAGTCCATCTGGTCCTGCTTATGACCTATTGAAATGCACATGATAAATAAGAGGGCAAAAGGGTGACCATAGAGACAAACGAAAGAAGAGAGAGAGAGAGAGAGAGAGAGAGAGAGAGAGAGAGAGAGAGAGAGAGAGAGAGAGAGAGAGAGAGAGAGAGAGAGAGAGAGAGAGAGAGAGAGAGAGAGAGAGAGAGAGAGAGAGAGAGAGAGAGAGAGAGATTTTCCCCTTGGCTGAGTGTATTGATTGCGCACTGGCTCTTTCAGTAATCAGAGGTAATTTGCTGAGAGGTAGTGATGCTGGACCAAGGCCACAGCAACGTCTGTGTCTGTGTTTTTGCTAAAGAAAAAGCACCAGAAAAGTGAAAAATAAAGATAGACAAGATGGAGCGGGGGAGGCTAGGCAGGGAGCATTTCAGTCATTTGAACACAGAAGGAAGTGGAAGAGGTTTAATTTTGTAACTTGTGTGAGTGTGTGCCGTTGTGTGAGTGTGTAGAGGGTTTAATTTGGGTTTCAGGAAATAGATGTTACGCTTGACATCTCTGTCTTATAAATTACACAAGACAGCAGTAATTCAGACCATTTTAGATCCCACCAAGTGGGTCCAGTTGAGCTCTGATTCGGGGTGTTTTAATGGAATATTTGACCTCAGCTTTGTTGTGCTGTAATATTTGCTTTGTTTTTAAACAGCTATATTCAGCAATCATTATAAAATACAAACATTAGTTTAATGATGACTCCATAAATGTGGACTATTTTAGGCGTTGTGACAGGTAAAATGGGATCAAGGTTTGGTTGCTTAGAACGGCCTAGTTATCCTCTGCTGATTGATGCTATAACTGTACGCCATCTGTGAGTGCTAACAGGTTTCTCCAGGAATTTATACATGGGTAAGGCCTCCATCTGTAAAAAAAGAAGTAAACTTTGTAATACTTTTAAAAAGAGTGCTTAATACAAGAATTTTATTGATACAATATCAGTGCACACTAGGGGTGTAACGGTAAACAAAACTGACGATTCTGTACGTACCTCGGTTTTGAAGTCACGGTTCGGTACGAGTTCGGTACAGCAGTTTTACAAAATGTTTTTTTATTTACTTTTATTAAACAGTGGTTTACTGAAGAAGAAAAAAAAGTGTAATTTGAATTAAATGAATTAAATTATAACTAAAGTTTATTGAAGATATTTCTGTAAATTATATAGGGAGCCCTTATACTTGCACATTAATATTAAAGGTTAACAACAGAGCCCAAACTATTGTTACAACAGAGGTGACAGAGGTAAACAGAGTTTCTTAACAGAACCAGGATGTGAGCAGATGAGGTGAGTAACAGAAGATGAGGTCCAGCGGAATGGTAAAGTCAATGGGTAATACTGTACATCTGATTTCAGGTGACTGGATGAACAGGACGATGGAGCGATGGAGACAAGGAGCCAGGAGACAAGACGAGGAGACACTCAGGAGACTGGGAGAACAGGTAGGTAACACAGGTAAGTCCGTAGAAGCAAGCAGTAGCGTGAGCATGTGCAAACGAGACCGGACAGTGACTGAGTGAATGTGTGGGGCTTAAGTGCAGGTGGTGATTGCTGTGATGATGACGTGCATGTGCGTGTAATCAGTACTCTGGTGAAGGTGCACGTTGTGTCTGGGAGAGGGTGGAGCCTGGCGTGCTTGTGACATTACCCACCCCCCCCCCCCCCCTCCACGGCCCGCTCCTGAGGGCCGAGGACCCCGACGCCGTGGTGGTCGACCTCTACCTCTGGTCCAAGATATCCAGGACCTGGTACGCTGCGCCGTCTTCTAGGAGAAGCGGAGGAGAGGGCTCCGGGATAACGCCAGGCACTGGGGAAATAGAAACAGATGGGTGATGAGGTTTAAGAAGTGACACATGGAACGTGGGGTGAATCCGGTAGTGTGGTAGGAGTTGGAGCTTGTACGTGACAGGGTTGATCTGCTGCAGGATGGTGAAGGGGCCAACGAATCTGGGACTCAACTTCTTGCACTGCAGACACAGTCTGATGTCCCGGGTTGACAGCCAGACCTTCTACCCAACCTGGAACGTGGGAGTCTCTGAGCGGCGAAGGTCGGCTGTCATACTGCGTCTGCAAAGGGCCCGCTGAAGCTGATGGTGTGCAGAGTCCCAGACCCTCTCACTCTCCCGGAACCAGTAGTCGACTGCAGGGACATCAGAGGGCTCCCCTGACCATGGGAAGAGGGGAGGTTGATAGCCGAGTACGCACTGGAACGGTGAGGCCGGTGGTAGGCTGGCTTCCACCTTCCCCTCATCCATCCGGATGCCACTGCGGTCGATGTTGTAACCGAGGAACTGCACTGAGGGCTGATGGAACGAGCACTTTTCGGCTTTGACGAATAGCTGGAAGCTCCTCAGGTGTTGGAGGACCTCCGCAACGTGGTGGCGATGTTCGGCCAGGCTCCTGGAATACGGAGGGGGCGTTGGCGAGTCCATGAGGCATCACGAGGTACTCGTAGTGGCCGGTGGGCGTGACGAAGGCGGCCTTCCACTCGTCCCCCTCACATATTCGGATGAGGTTTTGTACGCGCTGTGGAGGTCCAACTTCGTGAACACAGTGGCACCACGGAGATGTTCCAGGGCAGCTGGGACGAGAGGAAGGGCATAAAGGAACTTGATGGTTATGTTGTTGAGTGCTCGGTAGTCTATACAGGGCCGCAAGCCTCCGTCCTTCTTTGTCACAAAGAAAAAACTCGAAACAGCAGGGGAAGTGGATGGACGGATGTAACCTTGCTCCAGCGCCTCCTTGATGTAGTCCTCCATGGCCTTCTCCTCCGGGAGTGAGAGGGGGTAGATCTTTCCTCTGGGCACTGGTTCACCTGGCAGCAGATCGATGGCACAGTCCCATGGCCGATGGGTAGGCAGCTTGGAAGCCCGTTGGGGACAGAAGACGTCGCTGAAGGGGGCGTAGCAGGAAGGGACATCCACCGAACGTCTCTCTACCGGACTCTCGATGGACGTAGCGCAGACTGGGAGATCTTGGGGATGAGGAGATTGACGTACCCGTGGAGATGGGAAGCAGTCCGGGAAAAAGCTGTCGCCCCACTTCAGGACTTCTCCTGTCTTCCAGTAGATGACCGGGTTGGGCTGCTCTAACCATGGGCGCCCTAAGATGATGTCAGCGGTGGATTCCTCCAGAACCAGCAGATGTTGACGTTCCATATGGAGGATTCCCACTTGAATGCCGATAGGGCCCACGGAGCGACTGACCTGTCTCCGACTGAGGGGCTTTCCTGTTATCGATTGGATCTAGTAGATGGTCAGAGTAGCAGTCGTGCGGAACTTGAGCTGGCAGGCGAGGGTGCCCGAGATGAAGTTGCCAGCTGACCCAGAGTCGAGGAGGGCAGTAACTGGAAGGGAGATACCGGCAGCAGTAAGGTTTACAGTAGTGGTGAGTGGTTGCATTTTACTTAGGGAAGGAATGATAGCATTCACCATGGGACGTGGAGGACGAACGGGGCATTCGGAGATTTAATACCTGGGAATACCACAGTACAGACACAGACTCTGGGTCAGCCGCCTCTGCCGCTCAGCCGCTGTGAGTCGAGAATTCTCCAGCTGCATAGCCTCGTGGGCTGGTTCTGGAGGGCTGACACCATCTAGTCGGCGGAGAAAGGGGGAGAATGACGGCTGGCCCTGGTGTTCTTCGAAGCGGATGGAGAGTTGGATGAATCGCTCAAGCCCGATGGTATCCTCATATGCAACGAGATGCAGCTGCACCCAAGGATCCAGACCCTGTTGGTAGGTTGTTATCAGGGATTGCTCGTTCCAACCACTGGCAGCAGAGAGGTTTCGAAACTGGAGGGCATACTCATTTACAGACAGTGAACCTTGTTTCAAATGATAGAGCTGCTCACCAATAGACGAATCCCAGGAGGGTTTTCCAAAAACTTCTTTGAAGTGTGCGATGAAACCGAACTGTCATTGGACCACAGAGATTCCGCCCAACGGATCGCTTTACCAGATAGCTGCGAAGTGATGAACGCCACTTTGGCGCGATCGTGTGGGTACAGGTGTGGCTGCATCTCCAGGACCAGCGAACATTGAAGCCGAAATCCGTTGCATTCCTCCACCGAACCAGAGAAGGGCGCCGGTCTGGCCATGGGACTGGCACACTCGGCGGGCGAAGAAGCGGTGGTGTTGTTTCCGAAAGTGCTCGCTGGTGAAGGTGCAGGTGTGCTGGAGGGAAGAGCTCGCCGAACAGCGTCGACGAGCTCCTTGAAGGGATCCGGGGTGCTCATCCTGGTGCTGTGCGGTGTTGGTCCAGTGTTCTGTTAAAACAGAGGTGACACGGAGAACTGATGGCAGGGGTAAACAGAGTTTATTAACAGAACCAGGATGTGAGCAGATGAGGTGAGTAACAGAAGATGAGGTCCAGCGGAATGGTAAAGTCAATGGGTAATACTGTACGTCTGATTTCAGGTGACTGGATGAACAGGACGATGGAGCGATGGAGTGATGGATCGATGGAGACCAGGAGCCAGGAGACGAGACGAGAAAACACTCAGGAGACAAGGAGAACAGGTTGGTAAACACAGGTGAGTCCGTAGAAGCAAGCAGTAGCGTGAGCATGTGCAAACGAGACCGGACAGTGACTGAGGCCGTTTCTCAATAATCGTTCTTGTCTGTACTTGTGTTCTCGTGGACTTGTGAAACGTCATCAGTCGCTGCCCAAGTACTGTTCCAATTCAAAGTTCACATCAGGTTCACATCTAGCCAGCCAAACACAGTTCAAATCCCCGGATGTGTCCTTGATCCGCCACTTTTATCGAGGTTGCATCGAAAAGAGACTTCAGACAGACTGGTATCCCAGAATGCATCTCGCACTAACGATCAGTACTTTGCTACTTGGTCATGCGCGAGCCTCTACTAAGAACGTAACCCAGAGGAGAGCGACCGTATCATCAAATAAAGTAAAACTGTTTGCATGTGCTTTATAACAGAGCCTCAACGGGGTGCGGCATTGTTTTGTCACTTGCAACACATCCAGAATACACATAATTTCTGCTTAAAATAAGCCTAAAATGCAAAACAAGACCAATTTAGGATAGTAAGAGTTATTTTTAAGTACAAGCGTAGTAAAACATTTAAAGTAAAAAAAATGTTTTTATTTATTTATTACTTATATAGTAGTATAAACTTGTGAAAATTAAAATATTAAATACAATTATAAAATGTTAAAATATTTGTTAAATAGTTTTATTTATCATATTTATATTTTATTTTTGTAATGTGTTTTTGTTAAGTCATGTTATAACATTGTTTTGAACTGCTTGTTATTTACAATGGCAACTATTAACTGTTTTCATTTTTTTTTTTTACGGGTGCGTTGAATTGTATTAAATCCACATAAAAATCCTAATAATCAAACTAAATCATAATAATTATTAATGTTAATAATAAGATAGAGAGCCCACAACAACAACAACAAATAAACAAACAAAAACATTTTAAAAATGTATTATGCCGTTTTTTAATTAAAAGATAATAACAAATTCGATTTTAGTGATATTTTGACCACTCAAATAGGAAATGTCCCTGGTTTCCATTTCAGAAATCTGGTCACCTTACCTAAACCACATATTAATGTTTAATATAGGCCTATTATTTTTTAAATCGAAACGAAAAGAGGCAGGGTTGTGTTTTATACTTAGTTTTGTCATAAATATATAAGATAATCAATGTAGCTATACGCGTTGCCTGAACAACATTTGTGTGGCTAATATGTTTACAATGTTTTTGTAAAAAAAAAATTAAAAGAGGCAGTGGTGTTTTATGACATATTTCGTTTTATTGTAGCCTAAAATATAAATTTCTCTATACCAGGTAGGCCTTCGCGAACTTCTGACTTGCGTCCGTGGTATTTCAGGCTTGCCAAGTTCAACTCTGGAGAACGAGGACTGGAGGACAATAGTTCGGTACTCTGCTAATGGAACAGCAGCGTTCTTGATAGTATTATTCAGTGTATATATGTATATTTTAGGCTACAATAAAACAAAATATATGATAAAACACCACTCTGCCTCTTTTCATTTTCATTAAAAAATATTAAACATATTATAGCCACACAAATGTAGTGCAGGCAATGTATTATCTTGCATACTTATAACAAAACGAAATATTAAATACCCTGCCTCTTTTCATTTTCATAAAAAAAAAAACATTAATATGTGGTTCAGACAAGTGACATAAAACACAACCCAGTCTATTTTTGTTAAATGTCAGTTTATGTGTTTAATAGCCTAAAAATATAAAGTTATGAAACTTCACTTTGCCCTCAGTCAAAACGATTTGCCAGGGAACAAATTATAGATTCATGAGACCAAAGATCGCCCGTTAGAAGACGAATTATATCTGAAGACATCAGAGCCAGCGGCAGACGTCAGAAGGACTAGCCGCTTAAGGCTGTTAAGGCTGCTCTCGGCGGGGAGAGCGCCCGCTGATCGACTGTATCTCACAACTCCGAAAACGCCTGATCAAATTTTCAAAAAGGTGCTCTCTTTATAAATAAACCACAGATTTGAGCTTTAAACAAGTACATTCTCGCCTGAAAAAGTCTTAATACTACATTTTGTGAAACATTAACAGTATTTTTAAATTACGCCGGGGTTTCTCATCCGCTATTGATGTTCGCTGGTTGATGCGAGATGCATTCTGGGATAGCGGTCTGTCTGAAGTCCACAAGTCTCCTCTCGATGCATCCTCGATAAAAGGGGCGGATCAAGGACACATCCGGGGATTTGAACTGTACTTGGCTAGATGTGAACTTTGAATTGGAACAGTACTTGGGCAGCAACTGATGACGTTTCACAATTGACGACTGATGACGGTTCCTCCCGTCCTCTGGAGTTCGTTCTCCCGTGTTGAACTTGCTAGTCTGAACTACCAAGGACGCAAGTCTGAAGTTTGCGTACTTGGTATTGAGAAACGGCCTGAGTGAATGTGTGGGGCTTAATGCTGCGTTCTACTATTTATCCGTGTCGGAGCTCCGACTAGGAAGACAGACGTTACCTAGCAACACGCACCAACACGACCCCTTTCCTCGGATTTTGCCGCTCGGAAGTTTGGACAACCGTGAGGACACCGAGCAAGAATTCCGAATCGGAATACAAGATGGCTGCGACCTGTGTGACTTGTAAGTATGAATTGTTTTCATTGTTTTTGGACCGATTTAGTTGTTTAAATGTTCATTTGGCAAAGATGTTAAGATATCTCTATGCCTAGTAGACATACAACAAACGTTCATTAAAAAGGGTCCTGTACCCGCCTTTTTCAAACTGGCGCAGCGCTGACTCGCGGTAGGTAACGTTAGAAAATGCATGATTTGATTTGATAACGTTAACCTAGATTATTGTTAGCTATTATTAGGCGCATAACCAAGTGTGTGTGCGGAGTGTGGAGCGCGCACTGCATGACGAGGCGCCGTCCATGTTTTTCTCCGATTCGGACGCGCAAAACATACCAGAACGCTTGAAGTGTGGAAGTGACGTCATATCCGAGGGCCGAGTCGGATCGTTGACCATAATGGAACGCACCATAAGTGCAGGTGGTGATTGCTGTGATGATGACGTGCAGGTGCGTGTAATCAGTACTCTGGTGAAGGTGCACGTTGTGTCTGGGAGAGGGTGGAGCCTGGCGTGCTTGTGACAACTATTAGCCTAAATTCAGTTGCTATTTATTTTTAGGTATAATAATCAACACTCAAATAACACATTGTATGCAAACGTGTAAACTTCACATAAGGCAGTTTTTGCATTAACTTCTAAATCTAATTATAAAATAGTTTTTTCTCCAATTCATTGTTGAAATGTAATCATTTATACACAGTGTCTGTCATTTTCTTGACAGTTTTATTTAACATGCATAAAATAATCAAGACATCCCTAACAGGTTGAGTAGAATATAATGAATATATAGGCTAATATAGAGAATATATTTAGTAAAAGAGTTGATTTTTCTAGTGAATAAAATTCTGTGGACACTGAATGACTGCTTGAGGTAAATGTGATGCTAACGATAACGTTACATGACATTGTTTAGTTTACAAGCAGTTATATTGACGTCTTTCCGCCGTTGAAAAACTGATTTAGCGATTACACCACATATGATACATGACAGTAAATTGTAATGTATCCTCAGTAACTGTCAGATGGTCATTCATGTTTATTATTTAGGAAGAGATGATCGATCGCCTTTACAGATGATTGCATTCACGCGCGTGCGCGTCGCGCGGCCGCTTGAACTGTGATCAGTGATCAGTCACGCATCGAGTGCCACATAGAGGGTCAAAACGGCATCTATCGTTTGAATTTCA
Source organism: Gobio gobio (assembly GCF_949357685.1). Lineage (NCBI taxonomy): Eukaryota > Metazoa > Chordata > Actinopteri > Cypriniformes > Gobionidae > Gobio > Gobio gobio. The sequence continues at coordinate 27,883,690 of NC_137098.1, forward strand.
TGATAAAATGGACTGAATACTTACGTTCGTGTGGGAACTCGGACTGAAGTGTGTTCCGCGCTTAAAACAAGCCTACTGTTAACTGTTAAAGTTTGCACTCGGAAACCGTTCGGTACAGGCGTGTACTGAACCGAAAGCCCTGTACCGAAACGGTTCGGTACGAATACGTATACCACTACACCCCTAGTGCACACTGAATGTAATGTTTTCGGACATTTAATTGTTATTAAACAAATACATTTTGGTAACACTTTATTTGAAGGTGACATACTTACATGTTACTACATGTAGCCTATCTACACCGATCAGGCATAACATTACGTCCTAATATTATGCTGGTCCCCCTTTTGCTGCCAAAACAGCCCTGACTCGTCGAGACATGGACTCCATTTGACCCCTGAAGGTGTGCTGTGGTATCTGGTACCAATATGTTAGCAGCAGATCCTTTAAGTCCTGTAAGTTGCGAGGTAGGACCTCCATGGATTGGACTTGTTTGTTCAGCACATCCCAGAGATGCTCGATTGGATTGAGATCTGGGGAAATTGGAGGCCAAGACAACACCTCAAACTCATTGTTGTGCTCCTCAAACCATTCCTGAACAATTTTTGCTTTGTGGCAGGGCGCATTATCCTGCTGAAAGAGGCAGCAGTCACCAGGGAATTCTGTTTCCATGAAAGGGAGTACCTGGTCTGCAACAATGCTTAGGTAGGTGGTAACAACCACATGGATGGCAGGACCCAAGGTTTCCCAGCAGAACATTGCCCAAAGCATCACACTGCCGATTTGCCTTCTTCCAATAGTGCATCCTGGTACCATGTGTTCCCCGGCCATCCACGTGAGGTAAAGAAAACGTGATTCATCAGACCAGGCAACCTTCTTCCATTTCTCCGTGGTCCAGTTCTGATGCTCACGTGCCCACTGGTCTGCGGATATGCAGCCCCATACACATTAAACTTTGATGCACTGTGTATTCTGACACCTTTCTATCAGAACAAGCATTAACTTATCGAGCAATTTGAGCTACAGTAGCTTGTCTGTTTGATCGGACCACATTGGCCAGCCTTCGCTCCACACGTGCATCAATGAGCCTTGGTTGCCCATGACCCTGTCGCCGGTTCACCACTGTTCCTTCCTTGGACCACTTTTGATAGATACTGACCTGCAGACCGGGAACACCCCACAAGAGCTGCAGTTTTGGAGATGTCATAAAACCTTACGCTTGCTCATTTTTCCTGCTTCTAACACATCAACTTTGAGGACAAAATGTTCACTTGCTGCCCACCCACTAACAGGTGCCGTGATAAGTCAGTGTTATTCACTTCACCTGTCAGTGGTCATAATGTTATACCTGATCAGTGTATAGTAATAACAGTAAATTATGCATGATTACAAGTAACTAACCCTAAACCAAGCCTTAACCCTTACTGTAACTCTATAGTAAGTACATGTAGTTAATTCATATTACTCAGTTCGATAACACTTTATTTTACTGTGTCCTTGTTACATATGTTACATGTACTTAATGTAGTAATAACAGTAAATTGTGCATAATTACATGCAACTAACCTTAAACCAATACATAACCCTAGCCCTAATTATATAGTAAGTAGTTAATAAATATTACTTAGTACTTAAATGTATAGTTACACTGTAACAAGGACACCTTAACATAAAGGGCCCCACTTTATATTAGGTGGCCTTAACTACTATGTACTTACATCAAAAATTAAGTACAATGTACTAGGGCTGTACGATTAATCGAAAAATAAACGAAACCGACATTCAGAACCATTTCGGTTTTCACGTGACTCCGCCCCATCAGTCACATCAAGTGCAGTTTGCAGGCACACACAGAGATGCAGGAGCAGTTATCTGTGTATATAGATGCCCAGAATCACTATAATAGCTGCATGTTTTACACAGTTTATACAGGTCAGTTAATTGCTGTTCTTATAGCCTACGCGCTGACACACACACACAGACGGCGCGCGCAAGCCCCGAAGCCGCTTTCACTTTCGTCCTCATAAAGTTTGTCAAGTATGCGTTTAAAGGCTTGCCAGTTTCAACATTTAAAGCGATTGTGCACTATTCAAAAACAATAATACGGAAAACTTATCCGTTCAGTGGTCAGCTTTTTTCTGTGACACAGAGAGCCGTGTCGCGTCTCTGACAGTGCGCGCCCTGAAGGCAGACCTCTTTCACCTGCGTCCTCACAAAGCTTTGTCATTTGTATGTGGTTTAAGCCCTGCCAGTTTGAACATTAAAGCGAGTTTCGACCATCAGATATGTATTATGTTGAACTAATGCCTGATATATTGTGACAAACGAACACTCAGACAGAAGCTCGCACATCACGTTAAAGGTGAACTATGTAGGATTTTTGCAGTACAACATCCAGAAATCACTAGGCCAGTGTTATATATTTTGTTCAGTTGAGTACTTAGAATATCCCAAATGTTTTCAACTATTTGTTAATCGTGAGAAAATTGCTATTTTAACCAAGGAGCCGGGACGTGTGAGCTATGCGTTTGAGGGAGTCGCCTGTCGATTGCGTCAAATCTGCGTCACCCTCGGTCTCCGGTTTTATTCAGTGAAACACTTTACTCTCACTGCATTGTGAACAAGTGTCATAGCAGCCGCTGAGCGAACGTCATAACTTCCTTTTCAACACACTCAGATATATCTAATACGATAAACAGAGCTGCGTTACCTCACACTCAGCACTGGAGAAGAGGAAGTGCCGCCGGCAACTGTGTCATAATAAAAGTCCCGCCGGCGACTATGCCATAATAACAGTCCCGCTCTTCAATCGCTCCTGCGGCCTTGCTCAGCTCCACAACACTCGCTCCTGCTCTGCTTCACTACAGTAATGTTAATAATCGCATCCATGAACATGATTTCTGCCCGAGTCCTATCCTGACTGTTTCCCACCGGCTGTGAGGTGAATACCACATGTCCCGAGATTCTGCGCTCAAACGTGGCGTCATCAAACTACGCCTTTGTTTTGAACAGGCGACCTCTAGTGGACGGAAAAGTTACATAGTGTAGCTTTAAGATCGCGCGCAGAAACGCAGTCTCAACGCTGTCCTGTGACTAAAGTAAAGTCACTAAAGTAGCTTAGAAACTCAACCGTTATATGCAGGGGTGCACATAACTTTTTCAGTCAGTTACTCAGGTGAGTACCAGGAGATGGTGTATGGTACTCACATATGTAGCATTGTCTTAATAAGTGCAGTCTTTCTCACTGTCCTCCTCCGTGTCGCCACCACTGTCCTCTTCACTGTCGCCCCCACTGTCCTCTACTTCAGCTTCCTGCATGGTAGAGGATGAAGATGCTGCAGATGCACCTCCCTGTCCTTGGTTGAGCCTCCGATTAGCTGTCTCCATCCACAGGTCAACAGCTTGCTTTGGGTCAAATGTCTCTGTGGTCTGCTTTGACAGGTGAATGTGCATCAGGGCTGAGAGACGAGGATGTGACAGACGAGATCGGTACTTGGTTTTTATTATGTTGAGATGTGAAAATCCCCTCTCACAAGCTGCACTGCTTAAAGGCAGTGTAAGAGACAGCTTAACCACCTTGTTGATGTTGGAGTAAGCATCTGGGTTACTTGTATTTACAATTTGGACCAAGTCATGCACAGAAGAGGCTCCCAGGCGTTTTCCTGCCTGCTTTAAGCGCATCCATTCTGTCACAGTGGTGTTTTTGTCAAGTTGCAAGGTGGCCTCAAATTTCTTGAGAATGCTGCAAACTGTTGTGTTTCCAAAACTGTGTAGGTCTTGCATTTCCTGAGGCCATGTTGAAGGATCAAATACTAAGAAATTATCACATGACTTGAGGGAGTCATATCTGATTTCAAACTCTTCAATTAACCCCCTGAGTAAGTTTATCTTGTCTCGGTCAGCATCAGCATTCAAAACCCTGTGGCCTTCACCATCAAGCAGAAGGGTGAACTTTCCAATGGCCACCATGAGTTCATCCTTACATTCTCCAATGGTCAGCTTTTCCTTCTGAAACCTAATGGATGTGGTCTTCAAAATGTTGCCAATGTCAAGCATGTTTGACAGAAAGCACTGAAAACGCTCTGTGCAGATATGCTGCAAGTCACTGTTATCACTCGTAGCTAGTTGCATTTTAATGGCTGGCAATAGTCTTGATATTTTTAACAGTGTTTCATGCCTCCATGCAGACCATCTGACATTATGAAACTTACCCAGTTTCACAAAGGAGATACCGTTTTCTTCACAGAGCTTCTTCAGTGCAGCAGTTTTTTTTGCTCCACCTTTTTGTAAATAAAACTGCAGCAGCTTGACCACAGAGCGATTAAATGTCTCACAGTAAGGAACATTGCGATCAGCTGATTTTGCGCAATTCTCCAGTGTGTGTGCGGTGCACAAAATGTGCACAAGTGAGTCTCCAACCGCAACGAGTTGCCGGAGTTTTGGTACAACGCCGTTGTACACACCAACGTTGACAGCAGCCCCGTCTGTGCACACAGCGACCAACTTTGTTGTCCAGTCATTCAAGCCTGTGTCCTGGAAAAGTCTAACAAGTCCGTCTGTTATGGCCTGCGCGGTTCGGTCAGCACCCAATTCAATCAGTCCAATAAAGTCCGAGGAAAACTCTCCGTTGCTGGACACAGACACGATGTAAACGATTTCCTGCTCAGTTTTTGTGATATCATCAGATCCATCAAAAAGCAGCCCCCAAAATTCAGCAGACTGCAACTTGGCTCGTAACTCCCCGGTGATTGCGCGAGCGATACTCTGCATGATCCGTGTGCCCCCTTCACGTGAATGATATGCCCCTCCGACATTTACTCCTGGCCGCTTCAGTAAAGAAATATCCTCAGAATAGGAAGACATGGGACGTGCGTGTTTAGCTTTATGGAAGGCGAGGAGAAAAATATTAAAGAGAGCTTGCCGCTGTTCTTCATTCAGCTTGTCTCGCCACCTGGCAAGTGGGCGACTGGACATTTCTTCTCGGCTAGCTTGTTTATTCGCAATGGCTTGCGCGACATTCGTGTGCTCCTTGCTCTTTTCATGTTTGTCAAATAAAGGATGGTTGAAATTCTTTGAGCCTTTATAAAACGCACCTGTTTTGTCTGCTAGATGTGGATTTGAGCGGCAAATCTTGCACCACATTTCAGTGCGCTCATCGTTAACTTCAAGCCACTGCACGTCTTGAAGCCACTTTTCAGAAAAAAATCTTTTTTTTGGCTCAGGCTCCAGTTGGCGTTTCTTTGAAGGCGGTGAAACACCAAAAAAGCTGCTTAATGTCTGTTGCTTTTTGGACATCTCTGACTGCGAGGTTGTGTTCGATTAGATGATAAGATCGGTTAAGTACGCAAAGACGCTTGGTAACACAAGTGGGCCTACGCATTTCTGATTTTTGTTGCGCATGCGTACCTGCGTACCAGTTATGTGCACCCCTGGTTATATGCATACATTTTAATACCTTTGCAGTAAGTACAAACCACAGCTTCATAATGAATAGAGACGGTATGAGTAATTCACACACACAATCACTCTCTCATTAATGCATTCAAATAAATGTAATGCAGGCCTATGTGTTAATTTATCTTTATCTGATTTACAACAAGCAGAAATCTGCCCCATAGACAATAACTGCTGAAAGTGAACCGTTTCCTTCAAGTATTTTAAAATCACAAAGAAATGCACTTTCATTTAAAAAAACAAATTCCACCTTTAATTGTAGAAAATATTTACAATACAAACCTTATCAGTGAACTTACTCAAAAACCTTATGAGGGCAAAAAAAAAGCAAAATAATCATTCATTAATCGTAATCGAAGTCAAATGTTCAATTAATCGAGGTTTTTATTTTTGGTCAAATCGTTACAGCCCTACAATGTACTTACTGTGTTCATATTGTATTGCAAAACACTTTTGCTGATATTGAGGTGGGATAGGGGTAGGGTTAGGGACAGGTGTGGTGGTATGGGTAAGTTTAAGGGTAGGGTTAGGTGTAAGGGAAGTGTCAACAGTGTAATTACAAATGTAATTACAGAAATGAATTACAGATGTAATTACATGAAGGTATTTAAAAAATGTAAGTACAATGTAAAAACATGTATGTACACAATAAGTGCAATGTATCAAATGATTAAAATGTTAGTACACAGTAGTTAAGGCCACCTAATATAAAGAATCAAGGCTTGAATTTTTTACACGAAACAGGAGAGGAGACACAGAGGTAAATGAAACAGTTCTTTATTAAAGGGTTGGTGGTGATATTAAAGCTCTCTTTAGACAGGTGAGGGATGAGCAGTTCAAATGACAGTCACACTTAACTGACGAGTCTTTCTACTTGCAGGGTTGAAGACAAGCACGATGAAGATAATAGGTCAGAGGAAACGAGTTTCTGGAAGAGGATTATGAAGGTAGGCATAGGAAGGTAAGTAGTCAGGTAGGTTACTCTCATGTAGAGACTGAAGAGACCGGACAAGTGACAAGAGTGTGTGTGAACTGGGTGCTTATATTGGGTACTTCATGAGGGTGTGACCTGGAGCTGATGGTGTGTTGGTTGAATCCATGACAGCAGTACGGCACCCTTTCAAATGGTACATATTAATGGTACATATTAGAACTTTTTTAAAGGGTACCATCCCAGTGACAGCTTTTGTACCATTTTTTTCTGGAAGTGTTTAAAGCATAATTATTTAAAATGTGCCTTAAAGTAATACGTTTGTTTTGACATCATTACAAAGTGCACTTTTAAAAAAAGTACTTAAGTGTGTTAAGAAACAAAGTGGTCTTTTATTTCATCATTATTATATTGTTAAGTTATATACTTGAAGTTGTTCTAATTTAGCACATACACTAAATACAATTAAATGTATGCTTTACTACAATTTAATTACAACTAGAATATACTTAGTACAAAATTAGCTGTTCCAAAATAGCACACTTTATCATTAACACATTTGAAGTATACTGATACTGATACTGATACTGATAATTAGTCTGGCTGCAAGTATACTTAGCTTCTTTTTTTTCACCAGGGCTAAAGTAAACTCAATGGGTAAAGCATTTACTTACCTACACACAGAGAAAAAGGTTGTCAAAATTGTACCTTTAGGGGTTCAACAGCTTGTCGCTGGGGCAGTACCCTTAAAAGGACACATTTGTACCTTTTTTACCACAAAAAGGTAAATAGTAGGACCTTAAGGTACGTATTTGTACTCTAAGGTACTAATATGCACCTTTTAGGAGTAAAACAGGTACAAATATGTCCTTTTAAGGGTACTGCCCCAGCGACAAGCTGTTGTACCCCTAAAGGTACAATTTTGACACCCTTTTTCTCTGTGTGTATGCTATCAGTTTCAGAAGGTCAAACTTGTTTACTATGTTTTTATTATGGTAATCTAAGCTTTTCAAACAACTATAGCCACTCTACTCTCTCAAGAACCGACCTGAAATCAGACTTTTTACATTTGCCATGATAGAAGAGAATATTAGCAAACATCAAAGTTATCGCATGTCATTTAAAAAGGGCACAGAGATCTCAAAACCTAAAGCATTCACAGTGAGCCAAATATAGCCCAATCAATAAAAGGCCATCTGATGCCCACAGGTCACCAACCAATGCAAAGCAGTGAGAGAATGGATTAATGGATAAAGGTAAATGTAATGAAGGTTTATAAAGGATAAGGACATGTAGCCTGTTGTTTCATAGAAATAAATATATTGCTTTAACTAATATCAAAATATATATCAAATATTCTACCCTGGTTCAAAAGTTAACACAAGGCTTTATAAAGAAATATTTCTTAAAGGATTAGTTCACTTTCAAATAAACTTTTGCTTATAATTTACTCACCCCCTTGTCATCCAAGATATCCATGTCTTTCTGTCTTCAGTCAAAAAGAAATGAAGATTTTTGATGAAAAGATTTCAGGATATTTCTCCATAAAATGGAAGTCAATTGACTCCATATGGTTCAAGGTCCAAATGAGAGGTTCAGTACAGCTTCAAAAGGGCTTTAAACCACATCAAACGGTACCAGACGATCAATAAGGGTCTTATCTAGCGAAACCATCTGTCATTTTTTTTTAATAAATCAAGTTTAAGTTTTATAAGCACAAATGCTCACCGTGCTCTGTTCAGTGATGCACGCTCGTGATGTCACGTAATACACAATTACGCTGAAAAGGTTACACTAGACGCAGGCGGAAGTACAGAGTCAATGTGTTTACAAATGAGCGGAAGGAGGACCGTATCCACAAACGTCTTTGCGCCTGCGTCTAGCGTGACCTTTTCAACGTAATTGCGTTTTACGTGATGTCACGAGCGCGCATTAATGAACAGAGCACGGCGAGCATTTGTGCTTATAAAACGTAAACTTTATTTATTAAAAAAAAAATGACAGATCGTTTCGCTAGATAAGACCCTTATTGATCGCCTGGTACCGTTTGATGTGGTTTAAAGCCCTTTTGAAGCTGTACTGAACCTCTCATTTGGACCTTGAACCGCTTGGAGTCTATTGACTTCCATTTTATGGAGAAATATCCTGAAATCTTTTCATCAAAAATCTTCATTTCTTTTCGACTGAAGACAGAAAGACATGAATATCTTGGATGACAAGGGGGTGAGTAAATTATAAGCAAAAGTTTATTTGAAAGTGAACTAATCCTTTAAGGCTACCAATTTAACAACCAAATCTAGCATATAAAAATATAATGTAAATGTTTTTATTTATTTAATTAATTAATTCAGTAATTTATTTATTATCCCCCCTGACATGTACTTAAAATTAAACAAAGGATTGTCCTATCATCGGAACAAAATAGCATATGCTACAACTTCTGATCAGCTTTTGTTCAATCATATGAAAATCAAATGAAATAAAAAAAAAATATTGCTCAAAAATTTAATGCCTCAAATTATCGTCATTTGGGGGCTTATTTTTTAGCAAATATTACCATACGCAATTAATTAAAATTAATTTGCTAAATCAATAAGCATATAATGTAATTCTATTTAATTGTTTAATACACTTATTTATGTAACAAACACAGCAGCTTATCCCCACCAAGCTCCCACAGTCCAATGACTCCAATTGTGTGATACAAATGAGATCAGCATTGAGGGGTTTTTTTGTTTGTTTTTTGGATATCAAATGAAGGAGGATATAGTGTCATAAGACAGACAACAAGTACAGAGAGCCATGTGTTTTACAGCTCTCTTTATTGATCTGGCTATGACTGGATGTATGGGATTTTTAACCATATTTTGCCTGGAGAGAAAGTGTCCTTTGGCTAAGGATAAACCGCTTCAAAGGAGCGCCATTCTGCTGCATTCAACATCCTGAGGGGCCACTGGCACCAAAAATAGACCTTATTTTCACAGCTGTACATGTGTGGTCCCATGCACATGAGCATGGTACATACATGCACACACACATACACACACACATAAAACATGTGAGCACATCCATATATAATAGGGCTATGTAGGCACAAGCAGTTCCCTGCACACTCTTCCCCGTGGGAAGTTCTGATGCCCATCAACCTTCAAGAAACAATTGAGCAGAAAACCCTCCGAGACATTATGAGAAATGACATTTATTAATGAGAGAGGTAGAGAGAAAAGACTGTAAACAAGGTCATGCACTTACACACACACACACACAGTGCAAATACAACCGGGGAAAACATCATAATGTTGGGTTTTTTGTCACGCGATCATCTAATTTTAATTTTGAGCATTCACACACACCCACATACTCACACACTACATGACCGCAATGAGCAACAAGTGCAAGGCTACAACATGCCAACTGGGATTAAACCCAGATTTTCTCATAATTACTGATGTTCATTAAGTGCTATTGACTGGCAAGGACATTATTACACAAACTCACATGCAGACATGCACTCATTATAAATAACACACTGCAGACAGCTGTTTAACAGAACTTGCAATTTTAATCAGTTTCCTTGTTTACAGAAGATGATCAATGCACAAGTGCAAGCAGGCCGACGTAATATTGATGTTATTGTGTAAGGACCACCCATTGGCCCAACGATGGACGATAAACACGATGGAATCCAATGGCGTGAGCCAAGGTATAATGCATGTAGGTCTTTTACTTCTGCTTCTGTAAAGTTCACTTTATTTATTAGAATTTAGTTTCAAATTTAATTTAGCTCTGTACTTAATCTGACTCCATTTCAAAATTACTATAAAATTTAGATAGGTAGATTATTACTCATTTGAGTTTTGTCATCAATTTAGATATTTGATTATTCTAGTATTGTAATGATATGCACACTCAAGAACAGATAAGTAAGTAATGAGTATATTTAAACAACAGTGAGCAATGCAGGCAGGTGAGTTTAGATAATGGCAATGCAAGGGAGAACGGTGATCTTGGATGAGTATAACACTGTCTATTTCTGTCTTTTGTAGAGCCAGTGAAGCAGATGGGAAGGATGGGCAGGAATATGGATAGCACACACCTCAGTTGTCGGTGACAGAATAGTATTCGATATGTCCCGACTTAATAAGAGGATGGTATTTGAAATAGTATGCAATGCAACGGTAAATGTTTCAAACAATAGTATGCTTCTCAGACAGGGCTTAGATTAAGCCATGATTAGGCCTTAGTTCAACTAGGACATTTAAGTAGCTTTTATAAATGTGCCTTAGAAAGAAAAAAAAACATTACTGGTTGCATCTTGAGACAAAACAATGGCACTGACATGTTTTAAGACGTCAGTGCAAGTTGCCTTCAGTTAAAAGAACTCAAACATGCACTTTAGTCTGTGACTAGTTTTAAGCCTTGTCTGTGAAACCAGGGGTATATTTTGTTGCCATCTGACCTAACTAATTTTAATCAAGCAAGTGGCATCCATTTTTTATTACACATACACTCAATTATATGTACTATAGCAAACTTGACAAAACCAACACCAGCACATACACACACACACACACACACACACACACACACACGTTTGTTTTTGTGAAATGTGAGGACATTCCATAGGCGTAATGGTTTTTATACCGTACAAACCGTATTTTCTATCCCCTTACACTGCCCCTGCCCCTAAACCTATGTGTGTGTGTTTATCAAGACTAATTGTTGACTGACACACACATTTGACATCAATCTAGATGTCATGTCTTTTATTACACAGAAATCATGAAAGCAAGTTATTCTCGGTCTTCAAGAAGCGGTTCACCCAAATATAAAAATTCTGTCACCATTTAGGCAGCCTCAAAATCTTCTTTTGTGTTCCACAGAAGAAAGTCATACAGGTTCAGAAGGACATTTGGAAGGTTTGTTACTAAATGAAGACATCATTTTAATTTTTGGAAGAACTATCCTTTAATATTAGCTTCATGGTTGGATGTATGGTTATAAAATGGTTATACATTCAGTTCTTTTGTACCACTTATTGCCATTTATAAAACAGTTAGAGAAACTAATCTGGGGTACATTTCCCGTACAAGTCATAACTGTCTGATTAACTATACACTGTAAAATCGGATTAGTTAGACTAACTTATAAAAATTAGCAAACCGATTGCCTTATAAAAAACAAGTAAATTGAAATATGAAGAGTAGGTTGTACTGACAAATGCTTAGTTTGTATAGTTCACTTACACAAGAGTTCTAAAAACTAAAAAAGAACTGTAGAGAGTACCTGATAATTTACGTTAAATAAAATGTAATTGTTACCATTGTTTTGTTTTGCATGCTGAATGTTGAAGTCTGTGTGTGACTTAAACAATAAATGCAAAGATATTGTCACAAATATAGAGGGATCATATCAACCCAATAAAAAATTTCACAAGGTATGATCTAAGTGTTAGCAATACAATTTTAAAAGATCATTATTTGACATGAAATATAGTTTTGTTACATATCATTCATATTATATACATATATAATATTTATTTATTCCCTTCCTTTATAATCAAATAGCTGTGTTCCCCTTCGAGGGAACTCGAACTGCGTCATCGTGATGACACTTCGGGGAACGCCCCTCGCGTAAAGCGTCTGAAGAAACCGTAGAATCAGCCCAATCCGATTGGTGTTGCGTGATGACGTCGTATGTGACGGCATACCCGGAAGATACAAAGAGACGTCTGAACGCAACATAGATAGCTTTTTTGCTCTTCAGCGTGAGCGCTCTGTTTGTTCAGTCTGAAGGTGAAGTGTTCTTACAGTGTGAGAGAAGTGTGTAAATATGGCGAGCGAGCGATTCAGGCTGTGCGTGCACCCGTGTCCGCGCTACATTACGGGCACGGACACACATCAGCTTTGTGTGCAGTGTCTCGGCGTGCAGCACGCCCAGGCCGCTCTCGAGGGGGCGGCCTGTGGTGATTGTGAACTGCTGCCGCTGAGGGTGCTGCGCTCGCGGCTGGCCGTCTTTGAGGAGACCGGTCAGCCTCGTGAGCTCCGCGGTTCTGGGCCAGCGTCTGTTGAGGCAGTGCGGCGCCATAGATCGTGGGGCTCACAGCGGGATCTGTCAAGAGGATATGGGACTGCTGAGGCATCTTCCCTATCCTCCTCTGACGATTCCGATATCCTCCCGCCCCGTGTGGAAGCCCGCGATGCGGCTTCTTCCCACGGGGCGGAGGGTCCGGTTCTCAGGCTGTCTGACTCTGAGGAGTCAGACACTTTGAGGATCGAGGTGGATGATGTGGGGCTTTCGCCACCCCACACGCCCGCTATGGAGGAGCTTGTGGAGGTTTTAACCCATGCTGTGGCCAAGCTGAGTTTGTATTGGCCACAGGAAATAGTGGACATCCAGCCGCCATCTAAGCTGGATGAACGCTTTTTCAGGCGTCGGGTTCAGCCTCCACGGCGGGGCCTTCCTTTTTTCCCCGATCTGCATAACGAGTTGTGTAGATCGTGGGAAAAACCCTTCTCAGCCCGTTTATCAAATCCCCCAGTGCTCGATTTTTCTAATGTGCTGGGGACGGCTGAGTTGGGGTATGCAGCGTTGCCTCAGGTTGAAGAGGCGCTTGCGGGCCACCTCTCGCCCGGGGCCGCTGCATCATTGAAGGCTCCGTCGCTGCCCACTAAACCTTGCCAGGATACGTCTAAGATAGTCGGCAGGGCTTTTAGTGCGGCAGGTCGTGCTGCTGGTTGTCTGCACACCATGGCGGTCCTGCAGGCATACCAAGCCGACCTCCTCAAAGAGCTGGATGAGGGCGAGGGACCATCTCCGGATGACGCCACTGAACTCAGGAAGGCAACAGATTTGTCTCTCCGCATTACCAAGGAGACGGCCCGCACTGTTGGCCGCTCTATGGCTGGTATGGTGTGCGTTGAGAGGCATCCCTGGCTGACGCTGTCGGGAATCAAGGAGAGAGAGAAACACTTTCTCCTTGATGCCCCGATCTCGCCTTCTGGCCTCTTCGGCGGTGCAGTTGATACTGTCGTCGAGAGGTTTCAGGAGGCGAGGAAGCAGTCAGCCGCCTTCCAGAGGTTCATCCCTCGCCGCTCGGGCTCTGCAGTTAGAGCAGGCCCGGGTGGGCAGCCCGGACCTTCATCCAGCTCATCGCACCGCGATGTGCAAAGGCAGAGTTTCGCCTCCCGCGCCCCTCCTGAGGGAGCTTGGCAAAGGAGACGGCACTCTCGCAGGAAGCCTTCTCAGCCTAAAGGCGACCTGAGGGACGTCATCCAGGCTAAGAAGGCTCCCAAGCGGTCCTAGCTTCGGCAGGGCCACTGAGAGTCGTCCCCCACAGGGTGGAGCGATCGAGGTCGTTCCCACTCTGGGACTCTCGGGGAATCGATGCTGCGCTCCCGCCGTCCAAGACGCTTCGGGCCGCATCGATTCCCTGCGCGCGCGCACTGAACCAGTCGCCCCTCTAATAGGACCTGCGACAGTTCAGCAGTCGTGTGCGCCCTCCGGACCTCTTCCCCGACTGCACCCTGCCGATCAGCCGAAGAGGCTCGATTAACACCCGAGGCTGGCCTCGAGAGGCTAGTTCCCTTAGTAGATTATCTCGGCGCATGGTCATGCCTTCCGGGTATATCTACGTGGGCCCTGCGTACTGTGGAACGGGGTTACAGACTGCAGTTCGGTTTCCCTCCCCCGAAATTCAACGGGGTGGTCCGGACTGTGGTCGGTCCCGAGCAGGTGCGGGTAATGAAGCAGGAAGTACGCTCCCTGCTGGTCAAGGAGGCTATAGAACGTATTCCTCCGCCAGACAGGGAGTCCGGGTTCTACAGCCGGTACTTCATAGTTCCCAAGAAGGATGGGGGGTTGCGTCCAATATTAGATCTCAGGCATCTGAACCGGTCTCTGAGGAGATACAGGTTCAGGATGCTCACAATTCCAGCCATCGTGAGTCAGATCCAGTTCGAGGACTGGTTCGTCATGATAGATCTGAAGGACGCATACTTCCATATCTCCATCCTTCCAGCTCACAGGAGGTTCCTGCGGTTCGCTTTCGGGGGCGAAGCGTACCAGTATCGGGTTCTTCCATTCGGCCTAGCTCTCTTCCCTCGCACCTTCACGAAGTGTATGGATGCAGCACTGGCTCCGTTGAGACTCCAGGGCATCCGTATACTCAATTATATCGACGACTGGCTTATTTTGGCTCAGTCGCGCGATATGGCGGTTCGACATCGAGATGTCGTTCTAGCCCACATAGGGTGCTTGGGTCTGAGACTCAACACGAAGAAGAGCGTGTTGACGCCCTCCCAGAGAACTACGTTCCTGGGGGTTGTATGGGATTCAACGCTGATGCGGGCAAAGCTGTCCCCCGCACGCGTGGAGTCCATACTGGCGATGGTCTCGAGAGTGAAACTGGGCCGCAGCCTCATTGTGAAGCAGTTTCAGAGACTGCTGGGTCTCATGGCAGCAGCATCCAACGTGATTCCGTTTGGTCTGCTCTACATGAGACCCCTCCAGAGGTGGCTGAGAACCAAGGAGTTTTCCCCCAGGGGGAATCCTTTCCGTATGATCAGGGTAACGCGCAGATGCCTTCGTTCCCTCGTCATGTGGAAGAAACCTTGGTTCCTGTCCCAAGGGCCAGTGTTGGGAGCATCGGTTTGCCGGAAGTCCGTTTCAACAGACGCTTCCCTCACTGGTTGGGGCGCGGTCATGGAAGGCCGCTTTTCCAGGGGTCTGTGGGGGACCCGGCATTCTTCCTGGCATATCAATTGCCTGGAAATGCTGACGGTCTACAAGGCTCTGAGGAGCTTTCTCCCGGACCTCCGCGGCCACCATGTCCTGATACGATCCGACAGCATGTCGGCAGTATCGTATCTGAACCACCAGGGGGGCCTGAGGTCGCGCCCTCTTTGCAGACTGGCGCATCAGGTCTCAGGGGAAGTTATCATCCCTCAGGGCGATGTACATCCCCGGGGACCAAAATCAGGGAGCAGACATCCTGTCGAGGCAGGGGCTGAGGCCCGGGGAATGGCGACGTGGTGGAGGCTATGTGCGAGCGGTTGGGCCCGGTGGAAGTGGATCTATTTGCGTCTCAAGAGACATCCCACTGCCCGCTGTGGTTCTCCCTCACTCATCCGGCCCCACTGGGGCTCGATTTTCAACCCCCGGCCAGAGGTATGGGATCTCTGGGTCTGGCCCCTGAGGGGGCTCAGTTCCTAGGAGAGGGCCTGTCGGTGGGTGTTGTGGAGACCCTACTCAGTTCCAGAGCTCCATCCACCAGGAGGTTGTACAGCCTAAAGTGGAATGTATTTTCCACTTGGTGTAGAGAGCGGGAGGTAAACCCAGTTAACTGCCCGGTGGCTTCAGTGCTGGAGTTCCTTCAAGACCGCTTCTCCGCCGGTCTTTCCCCGTCCACACTTAAGGTGTATGTGGCTGCCATTGGGGCTTTCCACGCACCTTTAGGTGATGGGACACTGGGAAGGCACCATCTGGTTGTACGATTCCTCCGTGGTGCTCGGAGGATGAGGCCTGCGGCTCATTCCAGAGTCCCAACCTGGGACCTGGCAGTGGTGCTCGAGGGGTTGGCTGAGGCCCCCTTTGAGCCGCTGGAGTCGGCCGAGGTGAGAATACTGACCTTCAAGGTGGCTTTTCTGCTTGCCATCACTTCTCTGAGGAGAGTGGGGGACCTCCAGGCCTTAGCGATCACGCCGACCTGCCTGGAGTTTGCCCCTGGCATGGTAAAAGCCATCTTGCATCCCAGTCAGGGCTACGTGCCCAAGGTGCCATCCAACAGGGCACGGTCAGTGGTTCTCCAGGCATTCCATCCTCCACCTCATGTGACAGCGGAAGAGAGCCGACTTCACCTCCTCTGCCCCGTGCGGGCATTGAGGATTTACTTGGAGAAGTCTGCTCAGTGGAGAAGGTCAGACCAGCTGTTGTTGTGTTTTGGTTCACCTAAGAAAGGGCTGCCTGCGTCAAAGCAGACGATCAGTAACTGGATCGTCTAGGCTATAGCCATGGCTTATCGGGTGCGCAACTTGCCTTCACCTTTAGCCGTGAGGGCCCATTCTACCAGGAGCATGGCCTCCTCGGTGGCCCTCCTTTCTGGAGCCTCTATGCAGGAGATCTGCGAGGCGGCAGGGTGGGCCACCCCTCACACCTTCATTCGTTTTTACAGTCTGCATCTCCCTGAGACGCCTGGCGCGAGAGTGCTCGCCCCCTAGTTGTGCCTGGGGTCCAGCTCACACTGGGGTGGGTATGATTGGTGCGGGATAGTTGTTACTCGTTCCCCGAAGTGTCATCACGATGACGCAGTTCGAGTTCCCTCGAAGGGGAACGTCTCGGGTTATGACTATAACCCTTGTTCCCCGAGAAGGGAACGAGACACTGCGTCTCGTGTCCACCCAATCATCAGAGAGCTCGCTTCATCGCAAAAAACGCTATCTCTGTTGCGTTCAGACGTCTCTTTGTATCTTCCGGGTATGCCGTCACATACTATGTCATCACGCAACACCAATCGGATTGGGCTGATTCTAAGGTTTCTTCAGACGCTTTACGCGAGGGGCGTTCCCCGAAGTGTCATCACAATGACGCAGTGTCTCGTTCCCTTCTCGGGGAACAAGGGTTATAGTCATAACCCGAGACGATTTCTTGTTGCATCGCTGCATCAAAAGATAATTACACTAATATAGATTAAGTTGTTCTCAACCAAAGGGAACAGTGATCACCATAATGGTGAGTTCAAACTAAAACATTTTAAGAAAATCAACATCAATTTATGAAGTCAGCTTATGTGATGTTTTCTCAGAATATTCAGTTATATTGACAATTGAACATTTAAGATGACTTTGGTAAATCAGTGACTACTAACAGAGAAAGATAACTGCAAAAGTGGAAGAAATGAGAGAGAAGTCTATTAAGACTTGCCCCACATGAAAAAATTTTTTTGGCTTGACAAAATGGTACTCAAACCAACCAATTAATTTTAACTTGGGTTCTGAGTAAAAAAGGCATAGTATGTGAATAGTACAGATTACTAGATTTTGACAATTAAGTTAAGACATTAAGTAAAGTTAACTAAAACATGCTAGTCACTCATTGTTGGAGAAATTAACTATGTTGTTTCCCGCAAACATGGTCGCACCTCCAAAACACTGCTTCATGAAGCTTCATGAAGCTTCGGAGCGTTATGAATCAGCGTGTTGAATCATGATTCGGATCGCGTGTCAAACCGCCAAACTGCTGGAATCATGTGACTTTGGCGCTCCGAACCGCTGATTCGATACACTGATTCATAACGCTCAGAAGCTTCATGAAGCAGTGTTTTGAAATCGGCCATCACTATATAAGTCGGTATTTAGTGTTTTTGGCACACCAAAAATATTCTCGTCATTTTAAAATATTAATATTGAACCACTGTACTCACATGAACTGATTTAGATATGTTTTTAGTTCATCTTGAAAGAGGAAATGTCATGGCTGGCTATGCAGGCCTCACTGAGCCATCTGATTTAAACAAAAATATCTTAATTTGTGTTCCGAAGATCTTACGGGTCTTACAGGTGTGGAACGGCATGAAGGTGAGTAATAAATGACATTATTTTCATTTTGGGGTGAACTAACCCTTTAACCATATATGGCTCTCACAAAGTACTAATTTTAATGA
>NC_137098.1:27906733-27985867 GCF_949357685.1 Gobio gobio
TGCCGTAGAAACCATGGCAACAGATGTGGACAACTTCGTAACGTCTAGCAGCACGCTGTTGTAGTTTCGTTCAAACATTATGTAATGGACCATGGCAAGTAGACTTTGGAACAAAATGAGAAATCAAAAGAGGACCAGTATCGATGTGGTGTTTTCGAGAGGGCGAGTGCTTTGCAACAAACTTCGACTTGATAGAGATGCCATTCTTGCATGTGCTTTATTAGACAGGTGAGCAAATGTACATCATACGAATCAATGTTATGTAGCTCAACACGATGAAATATTAGAATATCATCAGTATGATGTTCTAATGTTGATGTAGCTTACTGCTATAGTCTCATACAGCTAACAAACTAACACACAGAATAACGTTATAACTTTCAACACACTCAAATGCAGTTTAGATAGTGGAGACCAAGTGAAACAGCATTGCGTTTCCTCACAATTTTAATTAGTCAAATATATTGACCTGTATGAGTAGTAATTCAGCACTTGCGGGTAGTTCGATAGAATGAAATGTCCTAATTTCTTTATATCCCTCGGGACTCGCATGTGGCACTGATTTGTTGTCTATTCATACCAAGTGCAAATAGCGTGCCTTGTTGGCAAGTGCTATTAGCACTAGCTCCGCTTGACAATGCCTAACAAGCATTGGTTGGGCCAAACAAGATAATTAAAAAAAGCTCATATTTCAACGTCTTCAGTGTCGCAATCAGTAAAGCATAAGGCTTAAGGATCTTGTTTTTGACGTGATCGACCCAGGTTCGAATCCGCCTTTTGCTGAGCTCGCTCTTGTCCCTCTTCTCATCACATATCACATTGGAAAGGCATTTACTTTCAATAAAAATTAAGAAAATGTTCTAAAAGTGGAAATAAAATGCCTGACGAAATATTTAATAATAAAAGCATTTATTGGGTAGTGTTAGGGGTCGGTGTAGAGAGGGCTTTTATTGTCCCATTAAGGCGGCATCCATTTAATAATTTTAATAACTATAATCATTTACACTATTATTGCATTCTGTTAATGTACAACAATACTGAGGTGCAAATATTATGTATCTGTCAAAATAAAGTATAAATTGCATGTAATTACGATTTACACGTATTGCAAAGAACTGCTACTTTTATATGGTGTAAATAGAATATTTCACTATTTTCACTTAGTGTAAATAGCATCTACAGCTATTTGCACTTAGTGTAAATATCATCTATCACTAAGAAAATATGCTATTTTCACTTTGTGTAAATAGAATCTAGTTGCTATTTACTGTCACGTTCGGGGATGGGGGAAAGGAGCGAGGACTCAAGTGCAGGAGAATATGGGCTTTATTAATAATAAAATATAAACAAAAACTACCCACAAAGGGGAAAACTTGACGAAACCAGAAAGAAGGAACCAAGAAACATGAAGCCCGATGGGTAACAGACGATAACGATCCAACACAGGACTGCAAACACCAGGAGAATAAATAGGGAACAAACAAGGCAGGTAACAAGGGAAAACCGGTGGGGCAAATTAATCAATAATCAGGTAACAAGAGGGGCGGGGTCAAGACAATAGACAGAAGAGCACCTGGCACAAGGAACACGTGACAAGCCATGTGCTCACACCAAACATGACAAACACAAGAGGTGTGTTCGACATCGGCTGCGGCCGGATGCAACTGATCGGCGAGAGTAGCCGCGTGCAGGCGGGGAGGAGCTGCAAACGGAGACGTGAAGTCGGACACTTTCTGCTTCCTGCAGTGACGCTCGCGCTGTGTTTGCATACTTTATCAGCTGAAGTGAAATAAATGGAATATTTGGCAATACACAGATGTTTCAGAGACATTTTTGTAAAGTAATACTTTATGTACTGCTTAATACAGCGTGTGTTTGTACAAGAATAAAGTTCAACATATAAGCCTACACTATCAATGAAGTGGGGTCTATGTTTTAAATCCATTTTATTTTGATAAACATGACAATATAACATTGCGACTACATGAAAGGATGTTTTACTGTTATAAAAAAACAGATTTGTGAGCATTACTGGAGCTGAAGGTTTTAGAATAACCACGAAACACATGTGATCACTGTCATGCGGTGAATCTGGCCAGTAGTAGAACAGCTGTGTCGTCATCAGAGTCCGTCTAGCCTCATGCAGCCGCTCTGGAGAAACTGCACCGGCTGTATTAGCTGCCTGCTCTCGAAATGTGGCTTCGGTGCTGCCTCAAGTCGGACAAAATATCTAACCGGCATGCACTGCTGCAAATCAGCCACCGATCGGTCTGCGCATCGCTGGGTGAAGTCGAACAAGCCTAAGCACATGGCCAGCAAAGACAAAAGGCTTGTTCGACTTCACCCAGCAATGCGCAGACCGATCGGCGGCTGAATCTTGCCATGCTCACACAATGACAAGACCACACAGGTGTGTCAGGGCTCTGTCACAAAACCAAGAATGAGCTAGACTGAAGTGACAGAACCCTGACATTTACAGTTGGTGTAAATAGCATATATCCCTATTTGCACTTAGTGTAAATAGCAGTTATTGCTAAGAAAATATGTTATTTTCACTTAGTGTAAATAGCAGTTATTGCTAAGAAAATATGTTATTTTCACTTAGTGTAAATAGCAGTTATTGCTAAGAAAATATGTTATTTTCACTTAGTGTAAATAGCAGTTATTGCTAAGAAAATATGTTATTTTCACTTAGTGTAAATAGCAGTTATTGCTAAGAAAATATGTTATTTTCACTTAGTGTAAATAGAATCTCATTGCTATTAACACTTGGTGTTGGTCGTCATGCAAATGAATGGCCATAACACATAAAATCTTTTCTATTTTTAGTTGAAAACAGTGTTGTGTAAACACCTAATTAGTTACAAATATGTGTTGTAAATCATTCCCAAAGTCCTAAGATGTGTATCTGGTATAAAGTATACAATGATACTGACTATATGTTAATGTAGTAAATATAATTAAAATGTATATTATCTATAAATTAAAATAAATTGTTCATTAAAATATTAAAGTATATTAAATTACATATAGGCCTCTATAAACATAAAAAAATAAAAAATAAATTGTTAAAAGAAAATATAATGATTTAAATTGTATAATGTTGCATATGATTGCATAAAATGTTATGAAATTAATATATATTAAAAATTCTGCCTATTCCAGTGAAATATTGTTTGTAATTAGACAAGTTTCCATCCACTTACATCCACAAAATTTCTTGTCTCCAGCCAATTTCCAATTATCTAATTGCCATTTTGCTGTTAGAACTGTGTATGCAATAACGCATCCTTAAATTGTCACATAAGTTTTAATGTAGCAGAAAAGAAATCTAGCCTTGAGTCATTTTCACACATATCGCAAATTCTGTATCTTCTGCAATTGTGTCTTTTGAAAATGTAGCTGCCAGTCTGTTTCTGCTCTAAAGACACTTTTCTGTCAGACAGCAGATGGATCTTTCTGAATCATCAGTTTCACAAACACACACACACACACACACACACACACACACACACACACACACACACACACACACACACACCAATTTAAGCTTGGATGTCTTCATTACTGTGTCAGTCAATTCATAAAACCATATGCTCCGTAAGATAAATCTTCAGAGAGTCAAATCAGTCATATTGTTATGAGGCATTTTGATATTGTCATATTTTGTGTGGTTATGAGGCATATGGTTAACCTTTCCTCAAAGGCAGCAGCTATCAGCATAGCGATAAACACCAGTTTCAGTGCAGTGAACACATATACCTGCATCAAGCACCCTGACACCATTTTAGGACCAGTGCCAGGTGCTTCACATCTCTTCTGAAGCTCTCTCGTCAGCTGGGATTGATCTGCAATCAAGCACCTGAAGGGCACTTCTGTCTCACTCTCTGCTCTGCTTTAGCAGGGGCTCCTCTGACCTCCAGCTGGAAAAAAGACCTCAACACTTTTTTTGTGACCTCTATAGCTGCATAATGTTTCTATACAAAGTGACATTGCCAACTACTGGCCTGGCAAGTTTTATACAGCGTTTTTGTTTTCCCTATACTTGTGAACAGGGATCGTTTCGACAATGTTGTCATCCGTACGTGAAAAACGCACAGGTTTTTCGTTTTTAGTGTATTTTTGTCATTTGGCCACAAAATCTCAATACAAACATTTTAAATCCGTATTTTCCCACATGAAATTTCACAGGCATTTTTAAGATGCATGCATAAATGACCAGTGAGTGTGCTTTATGGATATTCTTCTTCATGCCTACTATCCCATATTGTCTTTTGAAGGTTATTCTTTGAAGCCATTCTTCTTCTTCTCAGAGTAATAAATATTAATTAGTGCTGTCAGCGTTAACGCATGCTTAAATCCTTAACGCGTTAAAATAATTTAAAGCAAATAAATGACAAATGTACGTGAAACTGCATCATTAATGTAATTTATGCCACACAATTAGATGATCTTAGAAGTCGGGAGTTTATCGCACTAAGCATCTACAAGCATCTGTAACCAGTGGGGTCAGTTTTCTGATTAAAATAAAAATTTAAGGAATTGTTGATTTTTTACTCTAATTGTAGCTTGACCAATCAAAATCCTGCGTGGTAAAATGCAACGACTGTTTTCAAACTCATTGGTTTGATTATGTCACATGTTGTGCGTAGCCTACGCTGTCACCCTCATGTGAGAGTTCATTAACATGCGGCGACAATGGCAAGTGCACAAAGTTCAATATTCAATATTACGAGCAAGATGGAGAAAATATGTCATCTACATCCAGAGCCTGCTTCAGCTTTCTACGATGAGACAGCGAGTGAAGCGGCACCTGAGGCTTCCTATTTCCATGACATGATTGATATGTTTAATAATCGCCTCTGTAGACTGCCTTGTCAAGTAAAAGGTAATCCCATATTTGAATTATAGCCGATGAGCTATGTTGTAGGCTGTTTGTTCTGCCGAAACGGTGAAGTAAATATGCTGTAATTTTAAAGGTGTGCAGGTGTTAGGTCTTGTTCACACAGAATGTGTTTTTGAACGCTGGCAGTGGAATAAGGTCTCAAGGTGCATTTTTTAAAAAGTTTAAAATTTTTTTTTTAACTTTTTAGAATGCTGTGTCGTGTGAAAAAGACGCAAGCACAATGGTTGTACATCTGTCAAGTGCGTTTACATAGAAAAACAATAGAAAAGTAGCACATTGGAATGAAAAACATATATACTGTCTATATAGTTGCCCCCTGATTTTAAGATGGGACCCCCCCAAATATAACATTCTGGCTACGCCCCTGCGTAAGGAAATTTCCATTCTAACTCTTTGACCCTTTAATTCTACTTCTCTGTTTGTGATCAGGCCATTTTAAGCTGTTAATGAAAGTTTTTAGTGATCCAGTAATCGAATCCATTCAAACAATCAGTCCAAAACAGCACTAATGTAAAGAAGGCCAGTCTGATTACATCAGAGATAACAGAGAGAATAGAGACTCACAATGGCGATAATTTTTTCAGTTTAACGCATTCAAAATATTTAACGCAATTAACGTTTTTATATACATTTTTGCCTGGCGTTACATTTTATGATCATGATCATGTCAGTGTCCTCTCTGTGTGGCTGCGTCTCAATCAGATCCCTAGTTCAGTAGTCAGGGCACTGATCAGGGAGTCGGCCACATTCATGTACGTTACACAATATACTGATTCACCACCTAAGACACACACACACACACACACACACACACACACACACACACACACACACACACACACACACACACACACAATCGACAGATTTGCGCCAGGGAATTCCCTAACAGGGAAGGTCACAGGTAAATATACATGTATTATAATGGGTTTATTTAAAGATTGTTTTAAGTTCACTTAAATTAAAAGTTGTTTTTTAAAGCATAATAAATGTTGAAATTGGTAGCTTTCATTTACACTGTAATGTAACGTCATTAATGTTTCATAGAGACATTAGTATCAGTTATACTGGCCTTCATTCATAAAAAGATGCCATTACAACACATACAGTATTTAAAATATGCTGTCTTTAAATTGTTTCTACATTAATTTGGAGAGTAACTGAAATTACTACAATATAAAGATGTTAAAAACTCCTGATTAATCAGATTTTAATTACAGAAAAAATTTTGATTAATTCGTTGTTGTTTTTATCGATTCCCAGCATAAATTTAAATATATATATATATATATATATATATATATATATATATATATATATATATATATATATATATATATATATATATATATATATATATATATATATATACACACACACACACACACACACATCAGTGGTTCACCACAGAAAACATTCTCTCCACATGAATGGGGTAGCATCAGGACAATCTTTGTAATGGTGGCAAGCCACGGGAACAGGCTCACACCTGTTACCTATGAACACAGTGAAAATAAGCTCTCAAGTAGTATTGTCTTTTTTTTTTTGCCTTTGATAGATAAGTATAGGTTGACACATAATTAATTCTGTCTATTAAGACAAAATGCATGCATCTATATGACACTTTGTTATATACAGTATATCCTACACACATACACACACACAATTTAAAAGCACTTAAGGCATGATTTTGTATAAATAGAACAAATTGATTAAACATCAACCTACAGCATACTTTTACAGGGAAGAAAGAGGGGGGGGGGGGGTTGCTGTTGCTGTCTGTTGCTGTTCTGTCTGTCCAGTCTGTTGTTTGGTCTGGCCTGTACATCTGTTGCTCATCTGTTACTCAGTACTCTTTAGACAATCTTTCACTCGGATTCAGCTTCGTTTCCTCTGGCTCAGCAGTCACGTTCACGCAGTCCCAGTCCAGGTCTCTCTCTTCCGACTCTCTCCCCGCAGTGGCTTATATGCGGTCTCTCCACGCCAATTACTGCAATCAGACACAGGTGTTCATGATCTACACTTGACCTACTTACTCACCGCTCGGCTCCGTCCTCTTTCTCCCGCTACAGACCTCGCAAAACCACGCCCCCTCCGCCACATAGCCCCACCGCCCGACTCAGGCCGGGTACCTCCTTTTTAGTTAGATCAGTCAGCGGGCTTGCAAGGTCCGAATAATTAGGCAAAAACCTTCTGTAATATCCCACCAGCCCCAGGAACTGTCTAACCTCATTTTTGGTCTTGGGTCTCGGACAGGTCGCAACAGCTGCCGTCTTATCAATTTGGGTACGCACCTGACCATGACCCAAGTGGAAGCCCAGATATCTTACTTCCACCCGCCCAATTGCACATCTCTTCGGGTTGGCCGTGAGCCCCGCCCTTCTCAGTGACTTCAGTGCAGCTCGCAAATGCTGCATATGACGCTGCCAGTCTGCACTGTAGATGATGATATCATCTAGGTAAGTAGCGGCATATGCAGCATGCGGCCGGAGAATCCTGTCCATCAGACGCTGTAACGTTGCGGGAGCCCCGAACAAGCCGAAAGCAAGGGTGACAAATTGGTGTAATCCAAACGGCGTGGTGAAAGCTGTTTTTTCTTTGGACATAGGAGACAAGGGGATCTGCCAATATCCCTTTGTTAAGTCCAGTGTCGAATAAAAACGAGTGGTCCCTTGCCGATCAAGCAATTCGTCAACCCTCGGCATTGGATAAGCATCAAATTTCGACACTGCGTGTACTTTACAGTAGTCCGCACAGAAGCAATTTAGAACTAGAAGTAGGGAGTAATACAAGAACTTTATCTCCCGGTGTAAATTGACGAAGTCTTGCGCCTCTGTTGAACAACTGTCTCTGTTTGTCCTGAGCCTGTAACAAATTCTCCATTGACAGCCGCCCCAAAGTGTGGAGTTTTGTTCTCAGGTCCAAGACATACTGAATTTCGTTTTTGCTCGCGGAAGGTCCTTCCTCCCAAGCCTCTCTAAGGACATCCAGCACCTCCCGAGGCTGGCATCCTTAGAGAAGCTTGAAGGGGGAGGAACCCTGTGGAGGCTTGGGGGACCACACGGACAGCGAACAACAGAGGCTCTAACCACTTATCCAAATTTTTGGAGTCCTCGTGAACGAACTTACGAATCATGGCTTTTAACGTGCGATTAAAACGTTCCACCAGACCGTCCGTTTGTGGGTGATAGATGCTGGTGCGAATCTATTTAATGCCCAATAATTTGTAGAGTTCGCGGATCGTCCGTGACATAAACGCCGTGCCTTGATCAGTGAGAATCTCTTTCGGTATTCCCACCCGGGAGATTAATGAAAACAGCGCACTCACAACACTTTTCGCCGAAATAGTGCGGAGCGGAACTGCTTCAGGATATCGCGTTGCATAGTCGACCAGGACTAAAGCAAAGCGATGCTCTCGTGCTGACCGTTCTAATGGCCCGATGAGGTCCATACCAATTAGTTCGAAGGGGACCTGCATCAATGGAAGTGGGCACAATGGTGCTTTTGGGGTGGCCGGTGGATTCACCAACGGACATTCACGACAAGACGCACACCACTTGCGTACATTCTCGTGAATGCCCGGCCAGAAAAAACGGGCCATGAGATGGTGTAGTGTAGCCGTTTGTCCTAAATGGCCAGCCATTGAATTAGAATGAGCCGCCTGGAAAAGTATTTCCCGGAGGCTTTTAGGTACCAACAACTGAGTTGTATCTTGTTTTGACAGGGCGTCTTGGGTCACCCGATACAACCTATCTTTTATAACTGAAAAATACAGATAGGAGAGCGGCTGATCAGGATGGAGGAGATGGCCGTCGATGGAACGGACCTTATTAAATGCATGTTTAAGGCGAGACACGGCAGGTGAAAACATCGTTTTTTCATGCAGTGGTCAATTTTGAGATTTTGTGCCAGTTTGCTCCCTTAACATGTAAGCTGTCATGTCAAAATAAAACAATGTCAACATTACACATTAAGGTGGTTATTTAATTATAATTTGTCACCCTGCGCCTGTATATTTCTACCCGAAATCATCAAAAGTTATTCTAACGCGAGCTCCCGTGCCGTCTCCATTCACAGAAACATGTCATGCTTGGTCTCATTATAAAGCTCTCAGTCTCACACACAGCGCTGTCTAATCCAAATATGGACTTTCCTTTGTAGAACTAACCAACCACCAACCGTTTGCAGCCGAAAACCACATCTGATTTGTCAATGTGAATTTCTCACTACGCGCTGCCGCTTCCTTGTATATTCTCCGCTTGAGAGAAAGTGCAGACAACGCCGAACTCAGCTCATAAACGCTCATAGAAAAGACCAAGTAAGAGCTAGTGAAAAGAAAGTAAACAATAACAGATTAGACAACGAAACCCCGTCAGAATTAGATTCAAATATTCTGCAGTGTGTGTGACTGTTGTTATGTGTTTGTTAAGGTAGTTCTCTTAAGGTAGTTCTCTAATAGCTATTGCTATTAATAATTTATTCATTTAACAATTTCCACGTGTTTTAAATATTTTACACTACTGATATTAATGAACTGAATATATATTTTGTTTGTAGGTTGGGGGTTTTATAGAAATGTATGCAGTTATACAGTATAAAACTTTAAAGGCTTTTTTCTCAAAATTAGTTTTTTCTCACACTCAGAGTCAGATATATCCACTTAAGTAGCACCTACTAGCACCAACTTTTGCAGTCTTATAATGAACTACATTCTGAAGGTTTTTACAAAGGGATTTGTTGATATATCATTCCTATCCTGAGTTATAGGTCCTTTAACTCCAAAAACATGGCGGAAATTGATTTTTAAAGGCTATTGTCAGTATTCTCTAATTTACTAAAGCACAAAATAAGATATCCAGAATCCCCTCTGTAAAAGCCCTCTCCTTTAATATGTCAACAAATAGAACCAAGAATTTTAAACATGGTCCTTTCCAATTTCCAGATTTTGTTTTTGGAAAAGTATGCAAATGAGCTTATATTTAAGTATATAAGGCCTCATTTGCATATTAAAAAATTAATTTACACAAAACATGTAATACATTTTTTTCTTATGTTTATGCCAGTAATAAACTGGAGAAGTTTCACAGTGATATCTTGTAATTTAAAAAAAAATCCCTATTCACCTGTAGTGTCTCGCCTTAAGCGTCTCATCCTGGGACTGTTCCAGGGGAAAGTCATCGCTATCTGTGAGAACGGGCGTCTCCAGAGTGCTCAGTTCCCCAGAGACAGCACCCAGAGGTCGCGAATCCACCTCCCCCAACTGAGCGACCGTCACCTTCCTTTTTGGATGTTTCCCCCAAGAGGCATCTGCACACAAGTGCCCCAATAATTTATTGAACGCTGGCCAATTGGTCACCAGAATTAGCGGATGCCGGAGGTGCGGGTTAACTGCAACCTTAAAGGGTTAGTTCACCCAAAAATTTAAATTCTGTCATTAATCACTTACCCTCATGTCGTTCGACACCCGTAAGACCTCCGTTCATCTTCGGAACACAAATTAAGATATTTTAGCTGAAATCCGATGGCTCGGAAAGGCCTCCATTGGCACAATGCACTTTACACTCTCAAGACCTATAAAAGGTACTAAAGACGTCATTACAATCCATCTCACTACAGTGCAGGTTCTACAATAACTTTATAAAGCGACGAGAATAGTTTTTGTGCGCAAAAAAAACCTAAATAACGACTTATATAGTGATGACCGATTTCAAAATAATGCATCATGAAGCTTCGAAGCGTTATGAATCAGTGAGTCAATTCAGCGGTTTGGATCGCCAAAGTCACGTATTTCAGCAGTTTGACACGCGATCCGAATCATGATTCGACTCGCTGTTTCATAACGCTTCGAAGCTTCATGATGCATTGTTTTGAAATCGGTCATTTTTTCGGGGCATGGCAACGCCTCCCAAATATTTCTACATGGGTCCTACGCACTGTAGAGCTACAGACTGCAGTTGAGGGTTTGCCCCCCAAAGTTCAATGGGGTGGTCTGGACTGTGGTAGACCCAGAGCAGGGTCGGTGTTGGAAATTCATGACCAGTACCTAGAGTCTGACCTGTCGGCTTGAGTGATCCATACCATACTCAGTTCCAGAGCTCCATCCACGAGGAAACTATACAGCCTGAAATGGAATGTTTTCACCAGTTGGTGTAGAGAGCGTTGTGTGGACCCAGTTAACTGCCGGTGGCTTCAGTGCTGGAGTTCCTTCAGGATCACTTCTCTGCTGGTCTTTCCCCATCCACACTTACAGTTTTTTTCAATCGCTAACAAGCATTTGTCCAACCAGTTGTTACATTTTCAAAACTCTAAACACAATTAGCACAGCGTCAGTCTTTTGTGGCCATACCATTCACACATATCATGTCGTTTTCACACAATATGCAGTCAATGAACACATTTCCACAATGCTTACATTTTCGTAACAGACAGGCTATACCTCCCAACAAAATTATGGATTGTTTTTGTAGTATTTACGAATGTTAACACACAACATCCCACAATAGAAAAAACAATATTCCAAACCTTAGATACAGTATAAAAACCTCTGCTTCTGCAATGATATCAGTTCAAAAACAATATATCTCAGCTGATAATAAACAAACAATTGAATAATTGACACAGAGCTGATTTATGTTGGGTAAATTGGGCCAAGCACAGCTGATTCCAGTCTGGCTTAGACTCAGTGGCAGGGGGTATTTTTTATATTACATTGACACTTATACAGTAAAAGGAGGACTTTAAGGAGTTATGTTTTTGGAAACAGAAAAAGACAAACACTGTAATGTCTGGACGAGGAAGAGTAAGAACAAGGGGCCCAGGGAGAAGAGCAGGCCCAGTGAGAGATGCAGTGAGAGGAGCAGGAGCAGGAGCAGTGAGAGATGCCGTGAGAGGAGCAGGAGCAGTGATAGATGCAGTGAGAGGAGCAGGAGCAGTAAGAGGTGCAGGAGCAGTGAGAGATGCATGTACAGTGAGGGGAGCAGGAGCAGTAAGAGGTGCAGGAGCAGTGAGAGGTGCAGGAGCAGGAGCAGTAAGAGGTGCAGGAGCAGTGAGAGATGCATGTACAGTGAGGGGAGCAGGAGCAGTAAGAGGTGCAGGAGCAGTGAGAGGTGCAGGAGCAGGAGCAGTAAGAGGTGCAGGAGCAGTGAGAGATGCATGTACAGTGAGGGGAGCAGGAGCAGTAAGAGGTGCAGGAGCAGTGAGAGGAGCAGGAGCAGGAGCAGTAAGAGGTGCAGGAGCAGTGAGAGATGCATGTACAGTGAGGGGAGCAGGAGCAGTAAGAGGTGCAGGAGCAGTGAGAGGAGCAGGAGCAGTAAGAGGTGCAGGAGCAGTGAGAGATGCAGGAGCAGTGAGAGATGCATGTACAGTGAGGGGAGCAGGAGCAGTAAGAGGTGCAGGAGCAGTGAGAGGTGCAGGAGCAGTGAGAGATGCATGTACAGTGAGGGGAGCAGGAGCAGTAAGAGGTGCAGGAGCAGTGAGAGGAGCAGGAGCAGGAGCAGTAAGAGGTGCAGGAGCAGTGAGAGGAGCAGGAGCAGTAAGAGGTGCAGGAGCAGTGAGAGGAGCAGGAGCAGTAAGAGGTGCAGGAGCAGTGAGAGGAGCAGGAGCAGTTGAGGTGCAGGAGCAGTGAGAGGAGCAGGGCCAGGGAGAAGAGCAGGCCTAAGGAGAGGGCAAGGTAGAGGTGTAAGAATGCGTGGTGGTGGCATTCCAAGGGCTGCAA
Organism: Gobio gobio; assembly: GCF_949357685.1. Lineage (NCBI taxonomy): Eukaryota > Metazoa > Chordata > Actinopteri > Cypriniformes > Gobionidae > Gobio > Gobio gobio. The sequence goes on from NC_137098.1 coordinate 27,919,351, forward strand.
GAACAGTAGTCAGTGATGAAATTTGTGATACTATCATTGACGATATAATCAACTACGGTTTTTCACTAAGAGAGGCTGGTGAAAGAGTGCAGCCCAATTTGAGGCGGTCAACGGTTGCCTCCATTATACGCATCTTTCAACAAACCAACAGATAAGTATTGCATTTTATATGGATTGTTTCTATTCTCACTTGACATGTCAATAAGGTCATACAGTAATGCATATGTCGATTTTTTTTTGTCCCTCTAAAGAATGCAATGTCTTTAACCCTCTTGGGGAAGAGGAAAGCTCCTCAATGATTATCAAGAGCTTGCCATTGTATAAATGGTTGTTGCAAATAATGCAATAAAACTGCATGAAATTCAAACTAGAATTGTGGAGGACCATAAGATATTTGACAATATCGATAGCATCAGCCTCACAATCATTATGTGGACCCCATCCCCCCATGAGTTTCATGGATATTTTGTTCACTGTAAGCAATACTGTAAAACTTTTTCTGTTCTATCATACCGTGTTTCTACTGTACCTCCTGTAGTAAACAGTAAAGGAAAAAAAATTATTTGCTTTTTACTGGAATGCTTTTGAATGTGAATATTACTGTACATGTGGACATACAGTTCCCAACCAAAAAAAAAGAAATTTTGTGTAAAAACAGTGGATTGCATGTTTTACATGCAAATACCTATAAAACTGAAACATTAAAGTCTATGCAGTTTTTGTAATGTCAACAATAGCCAGTATTTTGAAACCTGGTGTACTTTGATTGACTGCATGTACCTTCTGAAGTGAAAACAAGTGTTATTCTTTGACAGAATAATTTCATTTCGAGTCAGCTTTCCAGTGTTTTGGTAAAGTTAGTGTGTGCAGAGAAAGATGTGTTCTATTTTGAAATGAAGAGTTAGTATATATTTAACAAAATATGTTTTTGATAAGAAAATTATCCATTTGGCCAATTGTGTTTTGTAGGTGTGAGTCTGTGTTAAGAGTTTAGAAAAAGTATCTGAAGTATAGGTAAGCGCTTGTTAGCGATTGAAAAAAACTGTAAGATGTACGTGGCTGCCTTTAGGTGAGGGGCCTTCGGGGAGGCACCAGTTGGTTGTACGGTTCCTCTGTGGCACATGGAGGATGAGGCCTGCGACTCGTCCCAGAGTCCCGACCTGAAATCTAGCAGTGGTTCTGGAAGAGCTGTCCTTGGGCCCCTTCGAACCTTTAGAGTCTGCATCAGCTTAAAATCTGATGTTTAAGGTTTTCTCTTGACTATTACTTCCCTTAAGAGAGTGGGAGACCTCCAGGCCCTTACTATCATTCCACCATGCCTGGAGTTTGCTCCTGGAGGAGTCAAAGCTATCTTGCACACGGCTATGTGCCTAAGGTTCCTTCCAGTGTAGCACAGTCTACAGTGCTCTAGGCCTTCCATCCTCCACCGCATGTGTAGGCAGAAAAGGAGAGACTTCGTCTGCTCTGCCCTGTGAGGGCATTGAGCACTTATATTCAGATGTCCTCTCAGTGGAGGAAGTCAAACCAGTTCTTGGTATGTTTTGGGTCACCCAGGAAGGGGCTCCCCGCCTCTAAACAAACCATTAGTAATTGGATTGTTCAAGCTATTGTTCTGGACTATCAGGTGTGTGGTCTGCCTTTGCCTTTGGCCTTAAGGGCCCACTCTACCACAGACATGGCGTCCTTGACAGCCCTTTTCTCAGGGGCCTAACTTCAGGATGACTGTGATGCGGCTGGCTGGGTCACCCCCGCATACTTTCATTAGATTTTATAGTCTGCACCTTCCCTCAATGCCGGGTGCAAGATTGTGCCTGGTACAGCTTCACACTAGGGCAGGCATGTCAGTGTGGCATAGTGGGTATTCGTTCCCCAAAGTTTCATTACCGGCGCAGTGCAAGTTCCCTCGAAAGGGAACGTCTCGGGTTACATCTGTAACCGTTGTTCCCTGAGAAAGGAACGAGACACTGCGTCCCTTTGCCATACCTCTCCATGTCTGAGAGTGACTTGCTTCGCGCATCTCTTTGTAGCTTCTGTGTATGCTGTCACATGCTATGTCATGACAAAATTGTGATTAATCCAATTAAAATCTTTAATCGATTGACAGCACTATTATTAATGTAATGATATTAAATAATACCTGTTTGCCTTCATCGTGTGTATTTATACAACCAGCCGTGACAAATAATAAGAATAACTTCTTTAGGAAAGGTTTTTCAAAGGTCAACAACAATATTGTTATGATTAATATTAATAATAATAATAACAACAACAACAACAACGATAATACTAATACAGTGAGGAAATGCTCTTCGAAAGACACATTTATAATAATAATAAATATCAATACTAATAAGATTATTATAATAACAATTTTTATAATTATTCTGCAAACCACATTGCAGACGAAGAAGAGAGATGACCCTGAAAAGGTGTTTGAACCAATGACACCTTGATGTTATCTTTGTGAACAAAACATATGGAAAGTGCAATGTGAATGTGTTTTCCCTCTTTTACTTGAGTTGGAGTGTTTTCTTGATGAAAGGATGATCAAAGTCTTTGCATAAAATGATACAAAAGAGGAAACAAAAATGCAAAGGTGGTAACAAAGCAGAGATATGATTAGAGGTATAGGCTACCCCACATTTTTATTCATAAGTCAGCTACAGCACTATTGTAAGATCTTTTTATTCTGCCTGTTTATATGTGACTGACAGAGTTCTTCTCTGGTCTACCAGACATCACACATGAGATAATGTTTGATAGAGAGCTGAAACTCCTGATTCAGTTTTAGTTACAGACACTTTTCTCTGTAGTGCTTATTCTGGCAAAAAAAAAGCACCAAGTACAAGTTTGGTTGTTTTGTGAAACAAATTCACAGATGAATCATATTCCAGTATTACTAATAACATCAGCGACGAATGTAATAAAGATTTATTGATTTGTGGACAATTTATACTCAATGTTTTGTCATAATCCTACTATTCCAGCAAAGGCTCTTATTAACAATTCCCTCAAAAGTCGAAGAGGTAAAAAAGTAATATGCAGGTCATCCTTAGCCTGTCAGTTATAGGTTTCATCAAGGGAACACAAGGTCTATGCTATTTTCACTTAGATTAGCCTGCAACCCTCATGCGCCCTATTGCCATGGGAACAGCTTAGGCGATCAAGAGGAGGTTACCCACGATTGGCCCTAAACCAGCCAACAGTGTTTCTATAAAACAATACCTGATTAAAAGTGAAGATCTCAAAGGTGGAATGATGTAGTTGTTTTACAGATGTGTAAAAGTTCATCCAAATGTGTCAGTGAGCTCATGGGAACATCAACATCAAAAGGCATCGTATTTGACATGATTAATTGAAGTAGGTGCACTCATTCACAAAGCGCTTCAGCTTCAATAATTGTGATTGTCATCAGATCAAGAGGTGGGACGGAGAAAGGAGAACAATCTCATCAGCCTGTTCGCCTTCATGTGGTCATCCTGTGCGATTTATGACAGGGAAGGTCAAAAGACATTTCATTCTACCATGTCAAACACACATGATTTGTTCTATTTTTGGACTTTACCTCATGTCAGTCACACACTTAGTTGTTACAGGTATTGTATAAAAATATATGTAAAGCCAACGTTTAAAGAAAAAGTACAGTCATGCATGTGCAAAGAAAATAAAAGTTTATGCAATATCTGCAGCACCAAACGACCAAACGAATTTAAAATTAAGACAGGTTTCTCAAACAGGTTTCCTGTCATCTGTCATAGGTTGGGATAATCCCACCCTAAATACAGGCAATTGATTAAACTAATGACACGATGCATGCTTAATAAACAACAGCAAGATTTTTATAGTGATTACACTTTACAACTTTAAGGTAAATCAGTCTACAAATGGTTTACTTATCCCTGGAATAATAATTTAAAGGAATAGTTGTCACTCGTATGTTCTGTTTATGTTTTATTCTAGTTCCTGCCTCCTTTGTTCTCAGTTCCCTGCCACTGGTTTGTTTCTGTAGTTGTTAATTAGTTCCCCATGCCTGTTCTGTTTCTACCTTGATTACCCAGTTTGTATTTAAGTCCTGAGTTCTCCTTAGTTCTTTGTCCTGTATTGTCACTGTTTTATGTGGTTGGTTTCAAATGTCTGCCTTGTGGATTATAATAAAGACAGTAAATTTGTGTCAGGGTTTGTGAAGGGAAAGGAGCGAGGACTCGATGATGCAGAGGATATGGGCTTTTAATGATAATAATAAAACAAAAAACAAGACAAAACAAGACTTGACTTGACTTGACTTGACTTGACTTGACTTGACTTGACTTGACTTGACTTGACTTGACTTGACTTGACTTGACTTGACTTGACTTGACTTGACTTGACTTGACTTGACTTGACTTGACTTGACTTGACTTGACTTGACTTGACTTGACTTGACAGGAGCAGGGAAACATGAGGTACACTCGACGACGATTCCGCACTGGACTGCAAACACAAGGAGATTAAATAGGGAACAAACAAAAGAGGGTAACGAGGGAAGACAGGTGGGGCAAATGAACCAATAATCAGGAAACAAGGTGGGCGGGGTTAGACAATGGACACGAGCACATGGCACAAAGAAACACTTAACAAGACGTACTCACACCAAACATGACATGAACATGCAGCTAATGAGAACTCATCAGCTGCATGTTCACACAAAACATGACAACATGACGTAGCACGTAGCCAGTGAAACACCAACTACGTGCTAAACAACATAAGACAAAACATAACATGAAAGCACACGGCCGATGAAAACATGAACCGTGTGCTACAGAGACAGAAGAGCACACGCTCACGTGACAAGACAGAGCGCCCGAGAACGAGCGAATGCTCATTCCGTGCGCTCGTGACAGAAAACAAACACGCGGAGCATGAATGTCCGAATCCCAACACAAAACTGAAACCCAAACTAGACCGAAGTGCTGGGATCCGAACACCACGCCCCGCACACAAAACACAAGGACAGAAGAGCACAAGACACAAGACAAGACAAACAATACAGGAGTGTCAGGGCTCTGTCACAACCCAAGAGTAAACTAGACCGAAGTGACAGAACCCTGACAATTTGTGGATTATAATAAAGCCTGTAAATTGGTTTACAGCCAAAGCTTGACAATAGTTTTCCGAAAAATAAAACATCTGTCATCAATTATTTACCCTCATGTTGTTCCAAACCTATGAAAATTTTGTTCATCTTTGAAACACATATGAAAATATTTTTTATGAAACTGAGATTTTTCCCCCCACCACTTAAAAAGTTTTCCATTTAACCAAAAGTTTGACTCGTCAAAAAGTTAATCTAAACATTGATCAACGCACATACATTGTAGAGCACATCAAATATGGTCAGCGACAGCTCAGCAGTGCTTGCTTGACATTCTAAAACAAATCTTATTGGTTCTTCAAGCAAGCACATTTGAGCTAATTGAGTGCTCTGTGTATGTGTGTTGATTAATGTTTATATATGAATAAAATCCTAAATTAAATCTGTTCATCATATAAAGCAATTGTGTCTCTTCTGTAGACTGAGATTAAACCGCTTGATTTATATGGATTTGGTTTGGTATAATGAACTTTCAATGGAGGGACAGAAATCAACTTCTTCATGTAAGTTTTAACAACATGTCTTGGGTTTGGAATGACATAATGGTGAGTAAATTATGGCAAAATTTCTGGGGGAACTAACACTATCATTAATACTGAAAAATTACACACGATAGATGGATGGATGGATGGATGGATGGATGGATGAGGCGTTTATGTATTGCATCTGTACATCCAAAGTGCTTTACAATCATATCAGGTGGTCTCTCCTCAACCACCACCAGTTTGCAGCATCCACTTGGATGATGCGACGGAAGCCACAGTACAATGGTGCCAGTGTGCTCACCACACACCAGGTATAGGTGGAGAGGAGAGAGTGTTTGGGGATTGAGTGGATGGGGATTATTTGGAAGCCATGATTCATAAGGGCCAATGGAGGGAATTTGGTCAAGGGGTTACACCCCTACTCTTTCACGAGAAGTGCCATGGGATTTTTAATGACAACATAGAGTCAAGACCTTGGATACAGATACTGTTTTTACAGAATTGGTTTACTTCAAACCACAAGTGAGAAAAGAGAGAAAGAAACAGAGAGAGCAAGATAGATTCTCCCATGAGCCCAGTATTCATTAACCTGCTCTGAGAAAGAATTACAAAAATAGCACATTTCTCAGGCCCGCTGCTATAAGCTAAATCACTAATGTAATTTGCTTCTCTCTGCAATTTCTTTTCACACCAACAGATAATTGTCAAGCATTTCACTTAAACATTCAACCGAAAATCCTAAAAAAAAGTGAAGGGAGATTAATGGGTGGAGTTGAAGTCCAGCATATGTCACCAGAGACAAGTCTGCCGCTTTCAACGGAAGGCCAAGTAATGACATTCTGATTAAACATTACAACGTCAAAACATTGTTTTAAAAAATGAAACATATGCAACATTTATTTACAAAAATAGATTTTAATATTTTTTAAATAATTACAGAAAATCGATTTTTTTAATCGATTGACAGCACTAATATTTATGCATGTTTTTATTTGATATATAACTTAATAGTTTAAATGTATAGTTTAAAGGTATCACACAAAAATGACTTTTCCATTCAATGGAAGTCAACCAATGTTTGATTCAAAATATCTTTTGTGTTCTGCAGAAGAAAGAAAGCCATACTGGTTTAAAATGACGTGAGCATCAGTAAATGCTGATTGAATTTTCATTTTTGGATAAAACTATTCCTTTATCATAGAGACTTAAATTCAGACTCAAGCGAAAATTCTTAAAACAAGAACTAAACCCTGTTAAGCCTTTAAAGCCTAAATTGAATGCAGTTTGGAATGAAGACAGCAGTGACTCACAAACTAGCTAAATTATTTTCATTGGCCAGGTAATCTGCCTCTAACCCTAGATGAAACTTAGTTTGAACTGTGAAATCTCAGTGTTTTCTCTAGTTCACTCTTTACAGCCTGTGGTAGTGAGTCAGTAATGACTTCCATAGACTGAGCTGAGGGCGTCCAATTTAAATGTCACAACGGTAAGCCAAAACAACCCACTTCTTCTGCCCCATAGTCATATTTTACTCACTTGCCAATTGAGTATAATGTGTGTTTGTGTGTGTGTGTGTGTGTGTGTGTGTGTGTGTGTGTGTGTGTGTGTGTGTGTGTGTGTGTGTGTGTGTGTGTGTGTGTGTGTGTGTGTGTGTGTGTGTGTGTGTGTGTGTGTGTGTGTGTGTGTGTGTGTGTGTGTGTGTGTGTGTGTGTGTGTGTGTGTGTGTGTGTGTGTGTGTGTGTGAGAGAGAGAGAGAGAGAGAGAGAGAGAGAGAGAGAGAGAGAGAGAGAGAGAGAGAGAGAGAGAGAGAAAGAGAATGATAGAGGGAAAACATGAACAGAGAAAGTATGGTAAATAGCTGAACTCCAGGAAATATATATTACATTTGCCTCATGCCCAAAATATATTCCATACAAAAACTTAAATAGTGCCCTCACAGAGCTGTCTTTGTCACCCAAACACATGCACCTTTTATATGTTTACATGAATGTTATACACACACGCACACACACGCGTGCAATCCCCCCCCCCCAACCCCCCCCCCCCCCCCCCCCCAACACACACACACATATATTATCTTTTCATGTTTTATGGGGACTTTCCATAGACATAATGATTTTTTTACTGTACAAACTGTATATTTTATCCCCCTACACTAACCCAACCCCTAAACCTACTCATCACAGAAAACAATTTAGTCTGATTTATAAGTTTTCCTCATGGGACCAAAAAAATGTCCCCACAAGGACAAGGATTTCACCTATTGCCATCTTTGAGGGGAAATTGTGTCCTCATAGCGTAGGGTTTACCTGGACGCACACACACAAACCTAAAAGAAATCCCCATCATTCAATATCTCTGGTTCTCTCTTGGGAAATTGTGCTTCAACGAGGACTGTAACATTTTTAGTAGCTCATTAAGCGATATAAAAAAGCTTGAGTTAAAATGAAAAATGAATTTGCATATGTGATTTTTTTTAAACAAGACAGGATTTGTTTTATCATTTGTTGAATTTTTCTGAGCATGCACAATTTCAGTGAAATTATCTGAGGTGACTTAAAAACCTCTGTCTTCCTGTAATTCGTTTAAATAGATATTTCAAAAGGATCCCACTTAAAATCAAAGCGAGCTGTGACAAAGAAGGTTTAACGTCTGTAAGAGGTGAAGTGGAAATTGTTTTATACCAAGGTAGCAGGGAAATGTCTTGTTTTGAACAACTTCTTTTCTTTTTTAATTGAACAGATAAAGACTGCTGTTGTTCCAGCATCATAATATGACAGTTACATGTACTTATTTTAATGGTTAGAGTGTATAGAGTGCAAAGTTGGGCTACTTATAGTCGGTAGAAAGCCTTTTGGGAGAACATCAAAATAAAGTGTTATCAGATATCAGCAGACAGTCTACTAATACTCTAATGAGAATTAAGCCAGGTGCACACTGTATGATTTATAATAGTCCTTTACGACTGTTGCTTGTCAGACAGTACGAACATGATCCCTGCCTGAAGCCATGTCACACTGTAGGATCTCAGTTGTCATTCATGTCAGACTGTACGGCAGTCAAGACGTTCAAAAACAAACACATTCGAGAACACTCGTCTTGAGTTTTACATCATCAATCTGTGACATATTCTGTGACTGTGAGCTGCATTTACATGCAGGATAAAAATGGTGGCTAGCAAGCAAAAACAATCTCTAGCATTAATTTTGATCATGGCTTGTCTAAAAAAAGAAAAATGGGAAAATATTAAAGGGGTGGTTGATTATGATTTTACTTTTTTTACTTTAGTTAGTGTGTAATGTTTATGTTTGAGCATAAACAACATCTGCACAATTACGACGCTCAAAGGTCAAAGCAAAGGGAGATATTTTCTTTGAAAGAAATCACTTTTTAAGGACTACAACAAGCTTAGGGCTGGTAGGGACTACAACAAGCTTATTCACAGGTTAGTGACATAACTAACCCTAAAATGTACATAAACACTGCCACCGGGAACACGCAACAAAGGGGTGAGGCCATATTGAGAAGAGGAAGAGTTGTTGTAGTAGAGCACATTTGTGAGTCTGCTCAAGCTGTCGCATCCGTCTTGTCACATTTATTGCAATACAGTACGAAACACAAATGCAATACCATGTCAAAAAAAAAAAAGATGGCAAAATAAGTTATAACCGTAATTAAACTAAACTATACCTGTTCTACCTTCCTGCAGCATTTATTTTCTGGCTCTCTAGGCATCTTACAACAGTTCCCATGCAAGCGATTTATAGATTATCATGACAGAATATGCTAATCAATGACTTGAAAATAGTTAACTCCACATCAACTACATAAATTCATCAACTAACCATTTAGAAACATCCTGTTGCATTCTACGTTGTCACTTCTTCTTGAGTCTCTCCATCATTGTCTGACTCCTGTTTGAACATAAAAGGCTGAACAGTTTCTGACATTTTCAGTGTGTCTGCGCAAGGTAATCGGAGCTGCTAACGCCAGCTCTTGAAGATCTTCATGAAACGGCAGCTCATTTGCATTTAAAGGGACACAAAAATGGCACGTTTTTGCTCACCCTCAAAAAGTGACAATTTTAGCATGCTTTAAAAAAAATCTGTGGGGTATTTTGAGCTAAAACTTTAGTAGTTGTAGTTGCAAAGTTGGTAGAATGTGTTACCGAATGTTTGTATGTTTATATGTGGGACTGTCATTTGTAATGACCTGGCTGGCACAAGTGAAACCTCAAAGGCCTGTGTGTTCTGAGTTTAATAACATCACAATCCAGAGTCACAATTCAAATCAATTACAATATAAAATGTCACTGAATGCACACACACGTGCTCCCTCTCTCACCCCACTCAATTGTCTGGTGCTGAAATCTTTCCTGCTGCACTATATATACCTCGCCGTTACAATTATTGCCATGACAACACATCAGGGTGAGTCTTCTCTGCTATTATAATATCTGTTTACATATCAGATGGCTTTTCTCAGAAGGGAAAATAAGAGTAAAGCATGTAAACAACATCTGTCCAGTCAACCTGTTGGAATATCTCAATTTTATCATTATAACTCAATTGCTGCAGGTGATGCTAAAGCCTTGATTGACGTCTCTTAATCCCACTCTTTTGAGCCTAGGACTCTTACACACCCTTTGTCCCGTCAGTGCTAATAGCTAGATTAAGTCGGCACTTCCTCCTGGCGTGTAAAGGGGATCTCATTCATCATTCAGGCTTTTATCGGCATGTGAGGCACATGGAATGCTCAACAAAAACATTCACAATTGCAGAGTCATTGACAGGATTAGCAGGCATGCTTAGCAGAAGTGTTGGGAAATTCTGGCTCGCAAAACCATCTCATTGTATGGATGGGCTATCCGGCTCTCACATGTTGGCAATGTGCTCTATGTTTCAGTACGTTTGAGATTTGTAATCCGTATTTAGTGTGACCAGAACCAATTGTTTCTCCATTTCAATGGAGAATGGATGAGCATGTTTGCAGTCAATGAATTAACAAAATGGTATGAACAGTGTTTCAGGGAAGGTTTGGTTCCAACGTTACACAAGTCTGTGTTTTTTCTTTTGGCTTGGCATGACTATTGTCTTGTTTTGCAGAGGCAGAAAATTACCCTTTTTCTATCAAAATGGTATTGGTTCTCCTGCCAGAGTCAGTGCTTGGCTAGGGAATCTACAAACCTTTCTCAGAACCGGGCAGCATTTCCACTGACTTTGTTCCAGAGCCAAACAATGAGTATGTTAGCCTACTGCATAACCTGCCTACAAATAAACATGATGCATATCGGTCTTACAAGTTTGGAGAACATATTTTAACATTCAAGACATTTGATTGATCGTGTTTTTGCCATTATAAGCAGCTTTTTTTTAATTCTTTACTGTATTTTTCTACACGGAATAACAAATGCACAGATAACAAACACATGCGTCTCAATTTGAAATTCTGCAATATTATTAGCATTAACTAACAAAACCTTAACCAATTAACAATAAATCGTTTTTTAACAATCGAAAATGGGGAGTAACTAGTTACATATAACGGAGTTATGTAATTTAATTACACAATAAATGTAAAATGTGTAATTCAATTGAATTTAAAATTGAATTAAAATGTAAAATACAGTTTAACACATGAAAATGTTAGTTACAGTTTCTGTTAATCTTGAATACCTCTAGAGTAGTATTTCACCCTTCATATCTCTGAAGAGTCTTTAGTTTTATCATATTTATCATATAATTATTAATAATTATATTTATAAAAGGCAGATACACTGTACCGATTCTTTCCGAAAACAGCCTAGCTCGTGCAGGCATGCAGTGGGTGGAGCTTCAAGAGTCACAAGCACACACACAATACATCATCGCATTATCCCTGGATAACTTTTGATTCACTATACATTAGTGTTGTTTACATTATATGCACTTACGCGCCAATTGCCAACAGAACACAGCCATATGATGCAGTTTCACTCACCGCCTGATAAACGGATAAACAAACCGCATCCACTGTTTCCTTAACATTGGTTATTGGGGAAGCTGAACAAGGTTATCATTCCCTCACAACCAAAAACAGACATTGTTGATTTTGTGGTCTAAAAACAAAATGACAGAGCTGCCGACGGCTTCTGTAACCTGAATGAAGCTTGTTGATTGGGCGCACTCTTGTTCTCGCTCTGGTTAATGTGTGCACCGCTCATCCGGGAGAAGTGCCCATACAAGCAAGTATGCCCTTTATGACGTCATACAGGGCCATACTCGAAAAAACATTCAGAAACTTTTTAGAATCCTGAAGGAGTGTATTTGGCACAGAAATATTCCCGTCATACAATTAACTAGGTTTTTATTTTTAACATTTTGGCCATGTTTAGCATGAGCTAGGATATGTTTAATAATACTAGGATATGTTTAATAATATTAATGTGTTGCTTTGCCTGTTTTTGATGTCATTTAAGGCCATTTAGTAAAGTGATGCAATACGGATGCTTTTGATTGGTTCTCTTGTTTGAATTTGCAGCGTCTGCCAATTACATAAATCCACATGGCAAGTGATAAAATGCGTTCTAGCGCTGGAAATTGATCCAGGAATTAGAAAAGGGCGCAAATATAACAGTTTAGTGCAAAAGACGTTTGCCAACTAAAGTGCTATCGACATCGATTGTTTCAATATCGAACCTGAGGAAGCATCTCCTATGATGAATGTTAAGCTTCAGCGCAACCTAGTGGACAAATATTTCGATTAGTTTGTCCTGTTTTAACTTGCAAAATAGAGTTATTTAACTACACAACAATTGGTCATTGAGTCTAAACAATATTTTAAGTGGAATATAACTTTATTTTAAAAAAACAATACCTTATGACAGCTGCACTGGAGGAGTCTGTTTGGGTTGCCAGTGTGTAAGTGTATGAATTCTTGCTTTTGCTAGTGAGAAAACAATATTAGGTCTTATATGGTATAATGTTTTCCCTTCATACACACAAAGCGGTAAAAAGAATAGAATGCATTTTTTTTACCATATCATTATCGGTTGATATTAGAGAGTTCTTAATTCATCTGTATCAGCGATTATTGGTTATTTAATTGTGTATGCATGCTCATATCCCCTACTTTTACATAATTTAATGCTCACTTCAAGTTAATTCTTAAAAACACTAATAGTTCAATGTAATTTTTAGCAAATGTCAACATGAGTATACATTTTTTTATATTGTACATTATAATGTGATGAATAAATTAATTTGAAGTCTTTAAAAAATATATTTATTTTGACAAAATATAGAATATAAAATTTAAAGTTATATCTCAACAAAAAAATGACCAGAATTGGACAGAAATAAAGTAAATGAAATGAAGTGGCTCTAGTCTGTGATGTGAAGAAACAAGATGTCTGTCCATTGAACATGCACCACACATTTCCAGTTGTAGACAGCTTTTTGATTGGAGTGATTTGTTTTGTATTAGTCTCAGGCTAAGTTTTTGTTCTAACAACTTTAGTTTCACCCGTTATTCTGGTTTCTGCTTGGAGACCAGAAGTTTATAAGCTTCTGCTCTAGCTTCAGGGTGCTGTCCGTGGTTCTGAATTATCCACAGACTCTCCACTCTGCTGAATAGCACAGATTGCAGACAACGCCATTAATTCTGCATACTTGTATGTTAAAAATAGTTCCACTTGAAGCTCTCCATGTTTCTTCCTCAAAGAACAAGACCAAACCAAAAAGCATTTTTTCCGAAGTCCACGACAAACAAAATCACACAAATGCCTGTATATAACAGAAGACAAAGTGTCTCAATATTCCAGCATAACAAGAAAACTGCCTTATAAAACGTCCCCAATACTTCACAACATGACCAGAAATTACATCAGTCTGAATACTTTTGTCCACACAAATGTGCTTTTTCAACTCAGCCGGCAAATGTATTTCATGCCAAAATCTATGCTATCTAAATCGCTAAATTGTCAATTGGTCATCCATCAATGAAAGTCTTTTCAGCACAAAGCCTCGGACAACTTCTCTTTGGTCACATACTTTCACCTTGACTCTCTTACAATCTCAGACTGGGGCAAACTGTTCGCACACTCGATGCATTCAGAGAGGGAGACAAAGCCTCTGTCTGGCCTGCTATAGAAGCTGTGCATGCATTTGTCCAGGGATTGAGGGTATCGATCTGTGGAGGGGTTATCTTGAGGCGAGGATGTCCTGGTGGTATAGCAGCTGTATATAGGGTGTTTTTGAGCAGACAAAAGACAGGCATGGAGAAGAGAAAGGAAGTTGGGCTTTGATTTATGGGTCTCATTGGCTAGTGGGTGTCTCTGGTGACAATGTCACTATACGAGGATGAATGCACAAACATGCGTGTGTGCGCGCGCACATATAGGCACAGACATAAGCCTACTTATGCTATCTCTTGCTTGTCTCTTGCTCTGTAGAGCTCATTTTATATACAAATTATATCTCATTTGCAAGAAATATGCATTTCTGCAAACAAACAAATATACTCCGGTAGCGCATATTTTCAAGGATGCTCTCACACTCTCAAAAGCTGTAATGCATTGGTGTGGAATTCTCAAAAAAGCATTGAGTCTGATTAGATAACCATAATTCAAAAGGACCACATTGTCCCTATAGAGCTGTTCTTTTTGCATGGCTGCTTCTGTAATGATGCATAATGATACATCCACATTATTGCAGATGTAGATTATATGGTCAGAATGAAGGCTGTTTGTGTGCGCTTTTGCTCAACTTGTGCTGTTACTACAAAACCTCAAAGCAGTGTTTTCAGCATTTTTTGCAATCGTTCAAGTAAGATCCATATAAAAATGTTGTGCGTGTCAACACTTTTCACTTTCCCTAATTGCCCATGGCATGCTGGGACTGTTTAAACAAATCCCTACCACATTAGCTTCACACTGCTCGATATATGAAAGATTAGGATCTTTCGCACTGCTATGTGATCAGCACTAACCACCGAAAAATGGCCTATTACACAACGAGAAGGGGCTGCAAAACTGATCTGGAATCAGAAGAGGGCAGTTCCTTCCGCCTTGGAGGGATTACAGCTTTACCGGAAGAGGGAAGGGAAGAAAGGTTAAGCCACTGCTGGTTGCCAGATTCAGCACCTCTCTTTTTGCAGTGTTCATGTGTGCCTCATGCAGGGGGTCTGTCCCTTTATATTAGAGCACCGTGCCAACAGGACCCAGAGGGGAAACAGCACCGCAATCGTTGACAGAAGTAAGTTACTTGTTTTAGCTAACAATATCTAATAACTAAACTCATGTTTGATTAAATAATCATGTGTGTGATGAAACACGCTTGTTCTTTTTTAGGTTTGAAGCCATATGACATGCCTTTTTACAGATTTTGCATTAGATAGATAGATAGATAGATAGATAGATAGATAGATAGATAGAGATAGATAGATAGATAGATAGATAGATAGATAGATAGATAGATAGATAGATAGATAGATAGATAGATAGATAGATAGATAGATAGATAGATAGATAGATAGATAGAAATATTTTTGTAGCACTTGACGTGTAGATGCGTTGTAGTGTCCTATGGGCACAAGTGAATAAGCTTTGAATACTTTGACTGTCACCAAGCAAGATATTCATGCAATTTTAAAAGCTTTTTGTCTCAAAGATGATAACATCTGCTTGCAGTCTTGTCCAGGTTAACTATATATATTAACTGCCTAAACTGCTTGTCTTAGCTGGTTTAAGCTGGTCTTCCAGTCTGACCTGTGATCAGAAACCCTCTAAAACCAGCCAGCAGACCAGCCTGACAAGGACGGCAGGCGAGCAAACAAGGTTGCTGTAGTCTGGTTTAAGCAATTTTTTCAGTCAATAATCTACGAGAACACTGTTGTACAAAAATCGTTTAGTATTTGATATTTTCTGCGCGCTTTGTATCTGAAAAATAGCCACAACAACAGAATTCTTTCTGGTCCATCTTCGCGAAGAAAATAGGCGAGGTTTGAGCATTTCCCCGAGCGCGAGCAGCAATGCAGTCCAATCAATTACGTTTAATTCAATTCACTTAAACTTCCAGCGCGCTGCGAAAGAGAAGCATTTATTGATAATGAATTCAGAGCGCTCCTCCTCCTCCTCCTCTCGTACTCCTGCTCGCCGCTGCGCATTAAGAGACAGCTGGCGATGAGAGGAATATCCCTCCACTCTCATCTCTGTCACCTCACTTGTGTTTTCCTCAAGCACTGCGGACAGAAAACGCTGTGTGCGGAGCTTTATAAGACACGGCACGAGGAGGATGCGGACCGCCGGGGTTTGGCCAGCGACCGTCACTCTCCTGGTCCCCCGGGACTGATTGTCGGTCAAAAATATTTAATGGGCGTTTGTATCGCCGTCTCCGCTGATTTCCGTGGATACTTGCTCGGATATTGTTGATAAAGCTCCAGGATGAAGAGGATGAACGTAAGCACTTCAAGTGTGTTACTGTGCAAGCATGCTGTCTGCATTCGGTGTGTGTTGAAGCGCGGCTGAGTTTATTTTGTTTGGAATCGGCTTTACTGTACGATCGACGCGCAACTTTATCGTCTTCGGATGTGTTTCAGGTGTAAGGTTAAGGCATGAAACGCGACTGAGACAAAGCGATCTTCAACTCTTAAAAAACAAGGATTAAGATCGTTGTTTGCTGAGACAGAAAATTATCGATTGTTCGTTCCATTTGTGCGGAGAGGCAGTTCGTGACCGGTAGCGTTTGCGCGTTTTCTGGTTGCACCATTATTAACTCTGAAAACCGGTATAAAGTGAGAAAGTAGACATGCTCTAGTGTGCCTTCTTACAAAGGCATTGCTCAAGCAATAAGCCATTTACAACTAGACATGAGAATCGATTCTGGTTGCGATTCTGATTCCTTTTAACGATTCAGTTTCCTTGGCGGTTTCAGTAGCAACTCAGGCTAATAAAGAAAAATCCGATTTGGGTGTGGAAAGAAATGCAATAATTGAATTGCATTCACTGCCCTCATCAGTGTGTTGCATTTCTTCAATAAATCAAAGGTAATAGACTAAATATTGCCAAAGAACGTTTACACAGACTTTTAATTAGCCTACTTTAATCAAATAATTTGCCCTAACTAGTAACTACAGTACAAGTAAAATACAAATATGGTACCATTTCATTCATTCATTCATGCATTCATTCATTTATTCATATCCTCTACTGACAAAACTCATAATGTGTTTTTTTTTTTTGATACATCGCCTTATGAACCACTCGGTATGTCTCACGGGCCTTAAGTAAAACATTTGGGGGAATTTATTTGAATTTGACAGCGTTCTAAAAATGTTGCGGTCATGCGCAAAAGATTGGAACGCAATTTACCTTACCCTTGCCGTCACTACGCGCCTACTACGCTCACAGAAATCGGTGTAACACCGGCTTTTTTGTTCGGGAATCGCAGTATCGCACTACAGTTACCGCTGTGTTTTGTTCAAGTTCACATAGCTACAGATAAGGTAGTAAATCGTATGCTTGAAAAATGTAAAAGTATGCTTGAAAATCTTGCACAACATGGATTGTTTAAAGTTAAAGATTAAAACATCTTGAAAATCTTACTCAACATTTAATAATTCCAGTCAAGATGGGAGTTCATCTGTCAAGTCTAGCACGCTGTTCCAAATTCAGCCACTGTCACTATGGTTACGAGAATAGAAAAGAACAGTCATTTTTGCAGAAATCGGACTACACTGGTCGCTGTACTGTATGTTTTGCGCTGTAAATTCAGTAGTGCGGTCACTGTGGTTTATACAACATTACACTATTGACAATAGTAGACATTTTTTGCTTGTGAAATTATGACATCTTCAGTCTTAAAGAGATTCCACCAAATTGTGTGTACATACGCAAGCATCCATCCATTCAATCTCTTGAGTATTTCAAACCCATCCATGAATTGTCCTGGATTTCTAAATTTGTTGAATTCTGTCAGCAGCCTCGCTGGAAGTCGCCACCCATGTGGCCGTCCGGAGTGGGCAGCAGGCAGCCCTGTCCCCGTGAATCTGCTCTGCGCAGAGCAGCCATTAGTGGGAACGTCCTTGCGCTCCCACCGTTCCATGTCCCTACGGGCAGGAGCGTCCGGGTCTTCATCTGTTCCAACCCTGATGGTGAGTAGCTTTTTCCCACACTGTAATGTAAAAAAATACTTTGGGTTCGTCAGAGTGCCACACTCGAAGAAGGCATTTGAAGGCTTCTGAAGGTGCACCAAATATCCTTTCCTACAAATGAGGTCACTGGAGGAACCGTTTATGGGGTTCTCAATTTTGTAAGTTCTTCAGAGAACTTACCTTTAAAAGGGCTAGAGGTTCTCCAGAAGGTTATCTCAATGTGATGAGGCACCATTTTGGGATTCCTAAGATCAAATGTATTTCATTTTTAAATAGTTTAGACTATTCACGATAAGTGCATAAATATGTGTGTATGAGAACTTGAGAATCACCTGGTACCAGGGACCATACTGACTGCAGTGCACACTGTTTTGTCAACCAGATTGACACCTGTTAATGTGTGAGCGATGTGCAAGACGTGCTTTATCATCCAATGTGTAAATGAACCAGATTTTACAGTAATGAATTCAGATTGTAATGGCAGTTCCAAATCATGCCGTTTCATAACACATGCTGCCATCCTTAGAGATATGGCCATTGCTAATGTCTGCAGGACCGCTGTCCCATGTGCTTTGACAAGAGCAGCAGTGACAGCAGTTAGTGGAGCCGTCTGTCTCAGCACTGAACATGGGTTTCAACAT
This sequence comes from Gobio gobio, assembly GCF_949357685.1. Lineage (NCBI taxonomy): Eukaryota > Metazoa > Chordata > Actinopteri > Cypriniformes > Gobionidae > Gobio > Gobio gobio. The sequence goes on from NC_137098.1 coordinate 27,937,740, forward strand.
TCCACAAAAACCCAGGCCAAGCAACCGTGACACAAAATATTGTGCTGCTTTACAGTCATACAGCCTCTAGTATTAAAATAGGGGAGTTCTCAGTATTCAGTTAGCTCATGGCTGTGTGAAAGTGGTTAACGGCGTGGGAATTTCTTGCTCCTATCCTGGGAAATCGTTGATAGGTCATCATTTCCACCATTGATTGACTCATTTTTACATCTTAAGGTTTAAACCCAGGGCTGCTTAGAACTGACCTCAGATATAATGAGTGCTAGGGGAACTAGGCGGCACATATGCAGTCATAGATTTAAATATGGGCTGCAGGGAGACCTTAAAATAGTACTTCTAATCTAGGCGTAAACAAGCCAAGGGAAAGTATAAAATGGGTTAGGAGGGAGAAACAGAAATGGAGAAATGAGGAGCAGAGAGGTGAGAATGAAGTGAAAGGAGGGAAGATACCAGTGAATAAATTAGATCGGCGCAAGGATGTCTTAAATAAAATGATGACCTTTCAAGCTGAAGGATTCACCATAAAGACTCCTCTAAATTGCAGCTAACATATTCCACCTGTAGCTGCACTCGATCCTGGTGCTCATGGATGTGGTTACATGCATTATTCCTAAATAATAATAAAATGATTTACTTTTAAAAAATAGTATCCAGTATAATATTATAAAAATATTATATAATTATTAGTCTTTATATTAGGTGACCTTAACTACTATGTATTTACTATTTGGTACAATATCCTTATGTACATACATGTTTACGTCTTTAACCCTAACCTCAAACTCATTACCAGTAAATGTGAGAATTTTCCAGAATAACATAGTTACAGTAAATCCATTTTGTAGGTATTTAATGGTAGTAGTTAAGGCCACCTAATATAAAGTGTGACCAAATTCCTTTATTATTGTTTTTTAAAACATATTATAGCAATTATTTTAAATTATAAGGGGAAATGTGTTGTGTTAAATAGTTTAATATGAAGAGACAATAAATAAGCCATTCATTCAGTAGATTGATTTTCCTGAAAAGTGTTCACTGTGGCTCTGTAGTGCTGTCAAAACACTGTTCAGTTTGTTTGAGTATCCTGACCAGCCGATACAGCAACATTGGCTCAACCATTGTGTGAATTTGGGGCAGGACTATCTGTTTGTTTGACCAGTAGTAGACAGATGCAGTTTTCGGAAAAACCTGCTTGAAATAGTTGTTGTTTTTTTGCAATTTTATTTTTCATTTGGTGAAGCTAAGTTCAGCTTTAAGTTAAATAGCTTTAATGTATATTAAATTGTTTCTACATTCAAACACCATTTTGTGTGGTCACATTCAACTTTCAATTAATTCATGCAGTGCAACCTGGTCTTATACTGGAATATTGTAAATAGAGTGAGTTTGAAGCCACTTTTCAACGGAAATAGAAGGAAACTAGAGAGATTTTGTTCTGGTCAAAAGCAGTCAGCCCTGGAAAGTCAACTGCTTGAAGATGAGAGAGCGTGAGGTGGAATGTCGAATCTGATATACGGAACCTGTTAGATGCACAACTCAGAGGTGATGTCAAGGTAGAGATTTAATGACAATTTCAGCGAATGAACAAGCCTGCTGGGCTTTGGTGCAATGCTCTTCCCCCTTAAGCACTAGAGGGAGCAATTTATACATCACAGATTTACAAAAAAGGGAGTTGGCCTTGCATACACAGACTCATAACAACTATTTATGTCTTACTATTGTCACTCTTATACATCCCTTGACTTGAGAGGAATGATTTCAATTTGGTTAGAGCTATTGTAGAAGTCAGCTTTGTGATTTAGGGGGTCTACTAGGGGCAGTTAGGACAGCAGTTACTGGAGTCTTGCTGAGGTTGAGATTAAGGCTTTGTGGAAATGAATGTGATAACATTTAAATGCTTGTTTGTTTGTTTGTTTGTTTGTCTCTCTGTAGGGTAACCAAGGGCAACGAGTGTTTTATGTGCAGGAGTTTTATTCTGCTTTAAGGACCGTGAATTTAATGCCACTGTGCAACAGCATGGTGTTAACCATCACGATTTATTATGATGCATTCACATTGTTTTCAATGCTGGGTTAAATCAAGACTCAATACTCCTTCTGTTGTTTATTTTATTTATTTATACTTTTGGGGGGGTAAAAAGCCAAGAGAAAAATGTTTCTCTGAATGTATGATAACCATTTAAATTTTAGGTTCAATTGAGGCTGTTGTTAGATGCCGTAATGACACACTCTGTGGCTGAAAAGCATCTTTCTTTATTTATGACAGTTTTTTTAACTGTGCTTTTAAATGTGCATTCAGTGGTTCGGTGCAAATTTAAAAAGTTTTACGCACAAAGAAATAATCACCTGAATGGTGTACAGTCTCATTAGATGAAGACTGTACTCATAGTTTATATAAAACGGGTTTTAAATATGTATAATGTTGGTCATACCCTGTCAAATATCAAGATACGCTAGTAGTGTAGTGTTGTTTGCTAATGCGAAAAGCAAAAATGTTATCGTCCTTTACCAGTCGAGGCAGTGGGAGAATCACTACTTGTACGGCCTAAGAAGCAGAAAAGGTAAAAGTGTGTTAGCTAGCAAAAGAACTACTGAATGCACTTTTAAAACTGTAAGAAGGGCTCTTGGTGACATCGGCCAGTTAGGATTGTCATGACTTAATTTTCACAGACTCCAAAGTGATTAGTCACATGGCATTAAATTACAGCTCAAGTGATTGGCTCAAAAACAACTGTGTCCAAGAGCAGAGATAGTAGACCTATGCCAGCTGAGCAATTGAGATAAATTAAAATGCTGATAGATAGCGTTCTTTAACTATGATAGACATCTTTGGTTGAGTTCGTATTGCTGTGTTGGGCTAGTCCGACAGCTTGAACAAACCCAGTTTTAATTGCACTTTTCGGGACTATCAACCTATAAACTGCTTATTTATAGTCATCTTGGCATATTAAACTTTTATAGTATTTAAACATTTAAAAGATTAACGCTCTTTACCTTTAATGCAGCATTACTTAATAAGCGTTGCATTCAAAATCATTCAAATGGCTTATAATGATGGATAATTATGTGCTTTGAATATTCAGATAATATTTTTGCCTTTGAGCTTTTGGTAATTAGTTTACTAATGCCATGTAGCTAATGGATTGCCAACAGGAATGTGTTTTAGTCACAGATGGGATTTCGTTCAGTCGTTAAGCACACTCGGTCAGGCGCCTTTGATGGGGAGCAATTCTCGTTCCATCGTCCTCCATCTTGCGACCTCACCTAATCCCTCAGAGTCTTGTGCTTCAGCATCAGACAGCTGTATCAATACTGAGCTCATCTATATGCGACCATCCGTTCAGAGCCCGTGCTGCTGGAGACACATGTGAGCGCCCCATGGGAGCGACTGCACAAAGGCTTCACCCCAGATTATAGACATGAACGGACACAGCATTGAGAGCGAGATGCACACTTGCAGCTTGAGATTTCAAATGACACAGACAGTCATGAACTATTAAGGCGTGTTTAAAATGTTAAGTGACTATAAAAAATGTAATTGATGGTAATGTGGTGTGACATCTATTTTTGCTAGACCATACATACCATACAGCTAAGTTGTGGAAACACATTCTTAATATGTAGCCGCAATATCTTGAATGTGTGGGGCTCTGTAAATTTAAGAACATTTAACAAGAACAATGTTGCAGTATCTGATTTTATTCATTGAGAATTGATTGGCACATGAAACATTTGCATACATGCCAGAATGGAGCCAGGTGGTTGGCGGGTTGGGATTTGTGGCATTAGTTATTCCTTTTTGACAAAAGATTGCAAATCCAAACATTTTTTTAAAAATTCACAGAGAAAGCTTTATTGTGTTTCAAAAAAGCTAGATGAAGAGCAACAGAATGGAACAAAACACAGTTGGCACGAGACATTTTTGAGCTGTTAACACACAGAAAAGACACTTAAAACAGCATGATATTCTTGTTCTGTGACGCAATATCAGCTATCAGTGGAGAGCCTAAAGAATAGCCAACTGATACAGACAAGTAAAGAGAAAACTGTGCTTCAGAAGGGTTGAAATTAGCAAAATTTAGCAGACCAAGAAAGCATAGAGGGAGTGAAAAGGGAAAGAAAGATGTAAAAAGTTATAACGGTCAAAAATCTAGCATTCTAGCATATGTTTAGACAGAAAATCAATAAAAAACAACAGATAAACGCAAAAATGCATTCTGTGTGTGAACGGACTTTAAGTCTTGGAATGTGCACTTAAAGAAAGTTCTCTTTAATGCATGGGGGCTGGAAAATCTCATTCGTCTATACATCTGAGATGTTTAATGGCAGCCTTTCGGGCTTTGATTGGGGCTACAAGGCTTTATTATAGAAATTACAAGTCTTGTTCAAGTCTTTTATTTCTTACAGCCTTTCATGACGCCCTCCATCATCTTTCCTCGCTTTTCTTTATCCATTCAATCTAGTTCAGTAATGCTTTACAGGCACTACCCACCCCCATAGTGAATGAGCTCACTAGATTTCTCTCTTTTCAATTTTTTTTTTCTTTCTTTATCATTCTCAATCATATCAGACACTTCAAACATGCAACATGTAAATGTAAAGGCCAGTACAACGGCTCAAATAGCTGATGGTACTTTCATTTCTCTCTGTCACTCTATTTTTCTTCCTTTCTTTTTCTTCCTATCCATGCATATTTCAAACCTTATATCTTTGACAATTTCCTGATAGATGCATTCTGAAAGCTTCAATCTGTTATGGAAATGTACTGTCTAAAGTGCTCCCCAGTGCGTGGCACGTTAATTCATTTATGACGATATGAAGGTATCTACTTACGAGGTGCTTTTCCCTGGTGTTTTGCCAGTTTATACGTGTCTCGTCTACTAACTGGACACTAATGTGGTCTAAAGATTTTCTTTTGTTCTGAGGATGGTTTGTTTCATGTGGGGAGATTATTTCAACATTTCATTATAAGACCACAACAAACCTTTTAAAAAGAAGCTTCCCAGTGATGTTACAGGTTTAAAGGGATAGTTCACCCAAAAATGAAAATGATCCCATAATTTACTCACCCTCAAGCCATCCTACTGTAGGTGGAGGTGACATTCTTCTTTCAGACGAAAATACAAGCTGAGTTATATAGAAAAAAAACCTGGCTTGTCCAAGAATTATAATGGCAGCCCAAAATTTTAAGCTCAAAAAAGTGCATTCATCCATTATAAAAGTAATCCAAACGGCTCCTGGGGGGTTAATGAAGGCCTTCTGAACCAAGCCATGCGCTTGTGTAAGAAAGTAAAATATCTAGCTCTGCCAGACAGCATTCCGTATTCAACTTATGGAAAAAATGTAACTGGCGCGACTTATGATGTAGGACTTAGCGTTAGCATTTTGAAATGCGAGAGGCGTTACACTTTCTTCCTGGCTTCTTCGTAAATTGAATATGGAAGGTGGTCTGGCGGAAGATATTTTACTTATATTGTGTAATATTTATTTTACTTTTTTACACAAGTAAAATATCTAGCTACCGCCAGACCATCTTCCATATTCAATTTACAAAGAAGCCAGGAAGAAAGTGTAACGCCTCTCGCAGTTCAAGACGCTTACGTTAAGTCCTATACGTCGTGCCAGTTATGTTTTTGTTCCGTAAGTTGAATACGGAAGGCTGTCTGGCGGCAGCTAGATATTTTATTTTATAACATGTTAAATATGGATATTTGTCTTACTCAAATGTATGGCTCCGCTTCAGAAGGCCTTTCTTAACCCCCTGAGCCGTTTTGGATTACTTTTATAATGGATGGATGCACTTTTTTGGGCTTCAATTTTTGGGCTGCCATTTAATGCCATTATAAAGCTTGGTTCAGACAGGACCACTTTGGCAAATAACTTTCAGTTTATAGAAACACAAGTTATCTTTGGCGGTATGGTTCCTTTATGGGAGTTTGTGCTCCATAATAACAGAACATACAAGAGCTTTAGCATTAACCCCAATGGAACCATCAGCTTGAGTGATATACAGATGATTTAAGACACTTTAGTAATGTCTTTAAGCGAAACAGTGGTAACGTGTAGATGTGCAGTGAATCCCGGGACATATACTGTACCTTGGCTATGAGGATGAGTGTCTCTTGGCAGTGAGATCCATAACAGCTAGGACTTGAAGCCTTGGTAATCTGAAAAAAAAGATGACAGCCAAAAAGTAGATAGTAATATGCTGATACTTGTATATAGGAACGATTTGACAGCTGACCGTGTCAGCTGACCGCAGAACTATGCTTACATGGCCTGACTGAACTAACGTTGTGCTTGATATTAGCCAGGACATTTTTTAATATAACTCTGATTGTATTCGTCTAAAAGAAGAATGTCATATACTGTACATATTTTGAGGGTAATTTTATTTTTGGGTGAACTATCCCTTTAAGCTCCTCTGTTGTTTTGTTTGTGACATTCATAAATAAGGTCTTTGTTGTTAGGCAAATTTTGTGGGTGAAATCCAATCAATAGCAATCCACACAATCATGAATTTCGCGTGAAAGTTGGTTGCGTGAATTCATTGAACAGAAAGCTGCTTGGCTTGAAAGTGACTTCTAAATGAACTGTGCTTCATTCATTGCTACACTATTGACAAGAGATAGTCCACCTTTTATGCAACTTTTATGTGACAAGTTTTTAAGTTCTTTGCTTGCTTGGATAGTCTGGTTATTGTTTTGTCAGGGTGAAACATGCAACCACAGCATTTATCACTGAGAAAGTCTGGAAAAGTAAAACAGGAAAACAGCACAAGAGAAAAGTAATAGGCTGAGACTAGATACTTTATAGGACAGCCCAAAAAAGAACTGAATGGACAGTTATAAAAGATTTAAAACATGAAAGCCACACAAGCTGTTGAACCTGCCAAAAATCTTGACTAGGCTGACACAGATAGAGATGCTGTAGCGAGCTGTGACACACGCTGTGTTGGCTGCCTGTACCTAGAGGGTTCAGAACACATGATTGGCCTCATCCTCCACAGAGAGCTCTCCAGTCCGATTTCCCCGTTCTCTGTCGCAATATCAACCATCAGCGGAGAGCTTAAACAATAACAATCTGATACTGAAAAGTAGAAGAGAAAACCATGCTTCCATGCATATAAAATCACAATGACAAGCTCAGCTACCTTTGTCATTCTAAGGCAAATCAAAGCTTTGGAGACAAAGAAAGGCATGGAGGGAGTGGAAAGGGAAAGAAAGATGCAAAAAGAGATGTTTGACTAAGTAAGCATCATCTATTATGTGACCTTGAAATCAGACTGTCGTTTTAGGAAAGCAAATGTCATGTTCACATTAGAGACTATTTTAGATGTCAAAGGTTTGTAATTGCAGCTCTAATTGTTTGGTGAATAGGGCACTGGGGGTGTTTGAGGGTGTTTGCCTTGCGACTAGCAGCTGTGTACAGTAGTAAACACAGTAAGGCTGAGTATGTCATATTGTCTCATATTGCTCTGACTTGCTGTGACAAAGGGCATCATGGAATATTCAACAACATACACTGCTGCTGTGTAAAATTCTGAGGCCACTAGTGAAAATTCTTCTATTTTGCATGTTATGTGAAACAAATTCACTACAAATTAATTCATTATTGAAATATTTAAATTAATTTCAGAATGTCTTTTGTTTTAATGACAGTCAAGCATGAACTGCACACGTTTGTTTGTCATGATGATCAGGTTTTCCAGCATGATTTGAGATGATGTTTAATGGAAGACTTTGGAAGAACATTGACCATCTGAACAAAGAGTCACATGATCAGTGTCACTAATTTACTTATTTGATTTGTGACTAGAATAACAAAAAAATTATAATTTCATGTCATCTCGTAAACAGAAAGTAGCAGGATTTTGAAAATGTAATACAAAAATCCTACAACTTTCTATTCATTTCCAGGTTTTGAATCCCAGATTGTCTATGTGATCTCAGATGTTGTGTTTGTTTTTGCTCTGCTACTAGCAGCAGAGAACAGTAATGACTACAGTGTAAGCCGGGGAATCTCTGTTTTCAAGCCTTGCTGGCAGATATCCCCCGAGGAAAATACAGTGTATGAAAGAACGGACTGTTGAAGAGAGCAAAAGGCAGGGACTGAAATAGAGATGATTGTAAGTGTTTGTATGTGATTTACTCATAAGCATTCATGCATATAATGGAAAGTATCTGAGAAGGAAAGACCTTCACACTAACAAAACTACAGTGGTTTTTTGGACATGTATCACAGGAATGCCATGGTATTGTATTTACCATGTAAATACCATGGTAAATTAGTACAGTAATCATTCAGTACCAGTGTTGTTACAGTTAACTAAAAATAAAAATAAAACTATAAAAAATTGTTTAAATATTAGTTGAAAATAAAAGTTTAAGTCTAAGTACTAAAATAACAAACTAAAACTGAAATAAAAAATACATTAAAACTAAGTTAAAAAAGCAGAAGCTAAAAAATGATAAAAGTACATAACATTACTGAAAATAATTAAACCTAAAAATACAAAAATATACTGTTATTTTATAAATATTAAAAACACTGTTATTTTATTGTACTACGGTATAATATAAAAGACCATCACTGTACCATGGTACCGACACAATAAATGGATAAACAGAATAAGACTTACAAACAAAGATGTATGAATATTTACAGATGATTGTTTTCCCTCTCTGAATATTCATGCTTGTTTGTGTTTTGTTTGTTGTCACAGATACAGAAGCAGAGAGAAATGCTCTGAAAGAACATGTCTATCCCAAACTACGAGACTTCTGCAGGGAGAACTATGGCATTGAATTCCAGGTAACACAGCCTTCACTTTTCTGTAAATACTCTACAGCAGCCATTACGCTCATGACAAACAGATTTCTTTCTCTTTTTTCCTATCCTATCCTTCTACATCTGTGGGCTGGTGGGCTGGATTATGTGATCTCAGCACTGATATGCTGATATGTAAGGCGAAAAGCATGTCTCTTATATTCGCCCTCAGGAGCATGGCCCGAAATCCATCTCTCTCTTCCCCTGCTCTCCTCTGGAGTGGTATTTACAATGCAAATGGTTTGTTGTCTGAGAGAATGGAGCAGTGTGGAGATTTTCATCATGCAATTTGATAAACAAATGCAGGGCCTAGAAGAGGTACCGTGGCCATTGGCGCAAACAGTGTGCTGAGATTGAACTGAGGATACTTTGGTGTGGGGCTTGCCTGACCTGATTTCAAGACTATCCCCTACAGAAACAGATCTTTATGTACAGTATAAGTACTACGCCTTGCTAAATGCAAACATATTCTGTGATTTTTAGACTGTTTTTAGTGTTGCTGAAAACATAAGTGGACATTTAAAATTGTGATAATAACTAAGCATACTTCACAAGAGAGAAGTCTGACGTTTCACCGGCAGAGTTTAGACATTTTTATTACAAATTATGAGGTTGTTTTGTACATTTTGTTTTTTTTTATGCACGGGTGAATTGTTCACAATGAATAAGATCAATAACATGAATTTTAAGCCACGTTCATGCTGCCAGTGACACGCAACAACAAAACGGCATGATCCCATTCGCTTTCAACAGAGAGCTGGCGAGTGACTGGTAGAGGCAAGATGAAAGTGTGTCCAGTGATGAAACAAAGATGTGAAAAGTTCAACTTTATGCAAATGAGCAGCACATTTGAGGGACTACAAAATGCTTGTGAAATCCTCGAATCCTCTGTCCCTGGAGGTCACATATATATATATATATATATATACACACACACACAACCAGTCAAAAGTTTAGAAACGGTACTATTTTGATTGTTTTTGAAAGAAGTCTCTTCTGCTCACCAAGGCTGCATTTATGTTATAAAATTTTTTTAAAAAGCTGTAATATTGTGAAATATTATTCAAATGTAAAATAACTGTTTTCTATTTGAATATATATTTAAAAAAGTAATTTATTCCTGTGATGCAAAGCTGAATTTTGAGCATCACTACTCCAGTCTTCAGTGTCACACGATCCTTCAGGAAACATTCTAATATGATGATTTACTGCTCAAGAAACATTTATGATTATTATCAATGTTGAAAACAGTTGTGTAAAACTTTTTTTATGATTCTTTGATTAATAGAAAGTTCAAAAGAACAGTAATTATCTGAAATAGAAAGCTTTTGTAACATTGTGTACTATCGTTCAAAAGTTTTGGGTCGGTAAGAATCTTTTTTTGGGGGGGGGTATAACTTTTATTCAGCAAGGAGGCATTAAATTGATCAAGTGATGGTATAGAGATTTATAATGTTGCAAAAGCTTTATATTTCAGATAAATGCTGTTCTTTTGGATTTTTTTACTTTCTATTCATTAAATAATCCTGAAAAAAATGTACACAACTGTTTTCAACATTGATAATAAAAATAAATGGTTCTTGAGCAGCGAATCGGCATATTATAATGATTTCTGAAGGATCATGTGACTCTAAAGACTGGATTAATGATGCTGAAAATGATAAATTGCATTTGCATTGCAAAATATATTCAAATAGAAAAAAAAAACATTTAATTGTAAAAAATATTTCACAATAATACAGTTTTTGCTGTATATTTTGGATCAAATAAATGTAGCCTTGGTGAGCAGAAGAGACTTCTTTCAAAAACAATCAAAATAGTACAGTTTCCAAACTTTTGACTGGTAGTGTATGTATTTATATATATATATATATATATATATGTATATATATGTATATATATGCATGCATGCACTTTAATGACATCCCATTCTTAATCCGTAGGGTTTAATATGGAGTTGGCCCACCCTTTGCAGCTATAACAGCTTCAAATCTTCTAGGAAGGTTTTCCACAAGGTTTAGGAGTGTGTTTAGGAATTTTTGACCATTCTTCAAGAAGCGCATTTGTGAGGTCAGGCACTGATGTTGGACTGATGTGGTGCTTTACACCACTGCATCTGACACTTTGCATTGCACTTGGTGATATAAGGCTTGGATGCAGCTGCTCGGCCATGGAAACCCATTCCATGAAGCTCTCTACGCACTGGTCTTGAGCTAATCTGAAGGCCACACGAAGTTTGGAGGTCTGTAGCTATTGACTGCAGAAAGTTGGCGATCTGACCCCGCTCTGTGATTTTACGTGGTCTACCACTTGAGTTGCTGTTTTTCCCAATTGCTTCCACTTTGTTAAAATACCTCTAACAGTCGACCGGGGAATATTTAGTAGTGAGGAAATTTCACGAATGGACTTATTGCAAAGGTGGCAACCTATCACGGTACCACTCTTGAATTCATTGAGCTCCTGAGAGCGATCCATTCTTTCACAAATGTTTGTAGAAGCAGTCTGCATGCATAGGTGCTTGATTTTATACACCTATGGCCATGTAAGTGATTGGAACACCTGAATTCAATGATTTGGAGGGGTGTTCCAATACTTTTGGCAATATATAGTGTAGGCCTATATCAGTACCACACCCACTAGAAAAGTTAATGTTATTGAACACATGTGAGCACAGATGTTACCATATGGCAAATTAAACCTTAACCAAAAAACAAAAAAAAACAAAAAACAACAACAGAAAGCATAGTTTTTCATGACAACAGTTATTCAAATAAACCATCAGTAATAAAATAAAGAACAAAGCAACAAATTACAAGCAATATAACAAAGACACAATTGACGTGAAAAATGCTTGTTTTCCCGAAGTACCTAACAGCAGTATTCAGCAATAGCAAGTTTTGCAATTAGCATTTTCAGGTAAACATGCAGAAATTGAAAAGAAAGTAATCACAAGAAATGACATTGTCTTCAGCATGATTGTTCAAAATAATACAAATTACTGATTGAGTAATTCAACCAGTAAAATTGGTTTCATTATAAATGTCTTTAGTCTAACATGCTCAGTTCTAAATAGCTTATTAAATCTAAGTTATCAGGTGCAGTAAGAGTTTTCTCTTTATCTTGTCAATATGGTTTAGTTAATGTTATTATATAGTTATTAACTAGTTAGTAATTAATTAGTGTTATTATTATAGACAACAACAGATATTTTATGCTGCATATATTTGACACATCTGATTTTACTTAATTTTTTCTGTTTACGTAGACTTAAGATATAAATGACTGTGTTTACTAGCGGCTTCAGCTCAAGGTGTATGAGCGCTCTTCGCTGAGCACATTCGCAATTAAAGGCTTAAAAGCCACCTATCGGTCAGACACTGCCAATACCGAATTGAGTTAGTACTAATGATACACCAAAGAATGGTACATTTGCATTTATGCATTTAGCTGACTCTTTTATCTAAAGCAACTTACACTTCATTCAAGTTACACGTTTTTTCACTTGCTATGGTTTTACATATCTGGAAACAATTTTTGTTTTTGGCAATTTTAGTGACATTAACAAACACTCTGTAGCTTAAACTTGAGTCCTAAACTAAAGTGCCTCTTGAGTCCTGGTATTATCATTGTCTTATCCTTCATCATAGATGAGCCGTTCTATCACTGCTTATCCTTTCATGTCAGTTTATGCACATCAGGTGTGACTGATTTGAGAGTGAGATGAGACATCAAGGTCAGTCATCTGCCCAAATTAGTAATTGATCCATTGATAGTCATTGTGTAATACTGTACATGTTTGGGGTGTTGAATGTCTACAGTAGCCAGGAGTAACTGGTCAAATTAAATGTTTTTTTTTTTTTTTCAGGAGGTTTTTAATATATAACTGGATATGTTGGCCAATAAATTAGTCTTTTGCATTTCATTTATCACATTTTTGTTTAATATAAACTGACAAGAAAAGCAAAGTTAGTGTCAGAGAGGAAGAGGAACACAGTGAAAGGACGGGGGGGAGATAGAGAGAGAAGGTGAGAGAGAAAGGCGAGAGACAGACGGAAAAAGAAGGGAGTTCTCTCAACCAGAAAATATGATGTGGCAAATTGCGATTCTTTCTGGTCACCGTTATTTGATTCTATTTCCTGTGGCGTCCCTGAGAGGGATGGATGCTGGATTAAGTGTGTCTGTGTACATGTGTGAGCTTGTGTGTGTGTGTGTGTGTGTGTGTGTGTGTGTGTGTGTGTGTGTGTGTGTGTGTGTGTGTGTGTGTGTGTGTGCGTGCGTGCGTGCGTGCGTGCGTGCGTGCGTGCGTGCGTGCGTGCGTGCGTGCGTGCGTGCGTGCGTGCGTGCGTGCGTGCGTGCGTGCGTGCGTGCGTGCGTGCGTGCGTGCGTGCGTGCGTGCGTGCGTGCGTGCGTGCGTGCGTGCGTGCGTGCGTGCGTGCGTGCGTGTGTGTGTGTGTGTTTGAGTGCATTCATCTATGGAAGGCTCCATCCTAGTCCAGTCACAGCACACATGTACACACTCAATCACTTTAGCAGTGGCGGGATCAGACCTAAAAAGCACGGTAACATGACAGTGTGGGGAGTAAATTACGGCATAATCTGTTAAGATTTTTTTTTACTAAGCATGCATATCGTGTTAACTCTGGGTATTCCACTTATACATATTTGAATTAATAAATTATGGTCTCTTACAGTTGATTATATATTTTCACAATTTGTTTTACCATCACCTTCATTGATATCATGATATCTAGATATCTGTTTGCAAAATATATTTATTTATATTAAATTGGAAATGGAAAATTGGCAGATTAATCATGGATTATTTTTTAAATCAGTAATATAATTTTAAACTTTCCACTTAATGTAAAATATTGCTGAACATTATTAGAAAATGAACTATAATGACTTCAATCAAAATAAGGTAAAATGCATTAAAATATTGATAGTCCACTTTAGATATTCTGCTAACTAGTAGCACGTCAACTACCAGTCATTGGATTATAAGTAGTCTTTGCATAATTTCCCTCATAATTTCACCAGGCTAAACACTTTATTTTGATGGTCCCCCAACAGACATTCTCCTGACTATATAGGCAGTTATGTCAACTTATTCTGTACTAAGCCTAGCCCTAACTTAAAAATCTACTAATACTCTAATGAGAGATTACATGTTAATTAAATTAGAAATGTAATAAATTATAATAATAAATTATAATAATAAATTATTAAGTTAATTAGAGTTAGTTGACATGTAAATGCAAAATTACTTATAGTTAGTAGAATGTCTTGGACATGTCAAAATAAAGTGTAACCGCTTCATCACTACTGACTTCTGAATTATTAATGAGAACCCCAAACATCACAATTTTTAAATCTTTATTGTTGTATTTTCCACAAAACACAACAAAGCAAAAAAGAAATAAAAATATGAAGAGCTCAGATGCAAAAGCCTCTAAAAGCCACTTCGGTCAAAAATGAGATAACGATACTGAGTGAATGCTCTCCGCACATAGTATACGTTAATAAAATACTTTCACTTCAAACCCACTAAATCCCAGCCTCAGCCCATTCAGAAGTACTGGTACTTAGGTAGAAACCTATACATAGAAGCCTGACAAAAATGCTTATTTTAAAGAAAAACATCAGACGGACTTAGAGGCTTTTGCATCTGAAGTCTTCATATATGATCTCTTTCCCCAATATGACCGTTTCGCTGTCATCACGGGCCACAGAGGGTCACACTCTCTTACTCAAACCTCAACTGACTATTTGAACAACTATGTAATCTGTTCACTAACTCCTGATTAGCTACCAGTCAACTTGATCACATCAACACAGACCCAGTCTTCACGCATCACACACACACAAGCACAAAGTCCTGTTTTCATTCAAACAACACTTCTTAATGATGGGCTCAATAATCCAATGAGAGCACAAGAGAGGAGCTGTAGGCACTTCCAAATTGCTGGTAATACTATTTGGCTGCCATGACGACGGCAGCAGAGGCAAGGTTTGATTACAGGGCTGGAGTTAAGTCTAAATGTGTCAGGTAGCCTATGAATTTGCATACAAATGTGTGTATAAATGTTAAAGAACTTATTAGTTCGGTAAGAGTAAGTTGGATTCACAGGAGATGCTGTGTTATTTGATTTCAGAATATGAATAGCATTCATATGTTCATTCAGTTTGTAACTAACAACATCAAAAATATCCTAATAACGAAAGATGTTATATCGTCTCAGGTTCCTTGAGAGGGGAACGAGACGTGGCGTCAGACGGCTTGATGCTATGGGAATGTTTCATGTGAGTCAGTGTCTGAAGCACATGTCTATACACACCAATCTTTGATTGGGCAAACATATGGACGTTGTGCCGTAGCATAGCACAACTTTTATTAATATAATAATCAGAGTATAAATGGGCACAAACTGCCCAACCCATTTTAACCATGCTCCATACAAAGGACCATAAAACTCTGCAGAGGAATTCCCAACAGAAGATTTTTCCCGCTTGGAAATTGCACCTTTCCCATTGGTCAAGCCAAAACAGGTGTGACCTCTGTGGAACTGCAAAGCCAACACAAAATTCCCCTCCCTCTCTTTCTTCTTCTCCTGGTTGCCCTGCATTTGGGACCGGAAACCCGGTCCGACCGCAAGGTCGTGGGCTGGCAGGCCTCAACACATCAAGCCATGTGCAACTTCCTCGCCAATAAGTCAGACTAACTTCGACTAAGTTTATCGTAATTTCTTTATTCAACGGGAAAGAAATTGATTGCAACTTCAACACCATGGAACCATCAAGACCTTCTTCAGACTTTATAGACTGCTTCAACTGCAAAGGCAATGCAAGTATCGTACATTTTAACTAAACAGAGGTTTAGAATAAGTGGTAAAATCCTCTTAACAAGCTGCTTTGAAATTAGTAACTGGTGGTTATTTTTAGATGATTGAATGACTCTTTTCATAGTTTCATTCCCCGGTTCTGTCCGGTCATTCACTTTTCCATTTCCCATGTACGTGTGATTTGTGTGTATGTGTTTGTTTAGATTAGTTATATTCGTGATTTAGTTTATAAAACTTTGTCCACAATACATATGAGTGCCCTGATTTTGATTCTGCCTGCAGATTAATGTCACTTAAAGGATTCCTGATCTTGCTACACGCTCTAAGCGCTGTACATGCTAAAAAAGCAACTATTTTGGCAACTAACAGGGCCTGCAAATCTCCTACTCTCTTAAACGGTCAATGCTAGTAAATAAACAACCTTAAGAGTCAGCATTTTGAGCCATTGACTCAAATGGTGCTTCTGCTAGGTTACGCATGTGTCCATGGTTCCCTGAGAAGTGCAACGAGACACTGTGTCCCCTAGAGGGCACTATGGGGAAAGCCTGCGATTCAAGAAGCACACACTTCTTAAAGCATTTTGTGCTGTTTTTATTGTACTTGTCTCTAGATACACGCTAAAAAACAAACGGCTTCCTGAAGACAAAGAAATGGATGACAAGTTCTACCTGTTTTATATTCTCGGTTACACCAGTAGTGATGCCACAGGCTGTCGTCGGCCAATGTCATTGTCGCATTTGGATACGTGCTTCAGACACTGGTTATGGCGAAAGCATTCCCCATAGTTTCCTCTGTGGGACACAGTGCGAGTTCCCATTCAAAAGTGAAAGTTTGGAAGATGATGTACTCGCTCATTATTTAAATTTTGTTCATTTAAAAAAAAGTTACATAGTGTAGCTTTCATTAAAATATCATAGCTCAATCTTCAAGTGAAATGACACTGCACTCTTTACTCAACCTTATAGTTAGAAATATGTAGTCTCTGAATGTATAGAGATTATGACAACTGGTCCTAGTCTACCCATATCTTTTGTTCTGTTATTGAGCTTAAATTAATGTCCTTTAGAACTTTCCTGGGGAACTAATGAACTTTTGTGACATCCTGAAAAGGTGCGTTAACCCAGGAAAGTGTACTGGGGGAAGAAAAAAAACATAAAAGCAGTTTGTGCCAGGGTTAATTGCCTTGCTTGAGGTTATAAAGGTGATCGAGTTGGATTATGACCTATGTAACCATCATTTGGTGGCTCATTCGCACTCATCAGCTGGCTATGAATCCAATCCCTCCATCCCCTCTCGTCACCCTGGGTAAGTGCTCCATGCTGGTGAGAGCACATTGGATCTGTCAGCACTCATTGGAGCTTCAGCAGATGAGAAGGTGAGAAAAAGGGATGGAAAACAGCTGAAGGGTAAACATAAAGAGACAGAGAGAATTGAAAAGCTAGATGGACCCTGTGATACAAACACTCATTCAGTTTGGAGGTTATGTCTTGCTGTTGGCTCGTTGATCCATGGATTTGCATGGAATTGAGGTGGCTTCTACATTTTCAGTTGGAATGCATCGATTAGCCATTTGCAGAAAAAAACATGGCCATTTCATTCCAGGCATGGACATGATTGATGTAAAGGTTTTATGGTTTTAACATGTGTCTGTTCTCTCCTCACATCTCTCTCTCTCTCTCTCTCTCTCTCTCTCTCTCTCTCTCTCTCTCTCTCCCCCCTCCTACCATCTCTCTCTCTCTTGCTCTCTCATCTAAATTGAAAAGGCAAGCAGGCTATGGCAGCTGGTTGCCATAGCAGTAGTCTAATTGCAAAGGCACTCAAGAGCAGTGCATTGTGGGTAGTATGTGAGATGAAATGAAGGCACGGAGATTGGTGACTGCTCCGATACGTTGAGGAACATGGTTCTCTCTGCAGGGTGGGTGAGCTAACAGCCTCTTAAATCAGGGAACTTCTGACAGGCCTTTTTATTCCTTGCTTTCTGCCTTTCACTATCTTACACTTTTCATTTCCCGGCGTGCCTCTGTTTCCCCCCAACTTTCGCTCTCATAGATGCTTGTGCTTTTCTTATCTTCTTGTTTTCGATAATTGAATGTTTTAAGCACAAGATATAGTGTTCGACCATCATAGACTTTGGAGTATCATATTTCTCTTCTAATTGGCCCTTAATGGGGGCCAGCAGAGGACTCATTTGTCTTCTCCTAAAGTGATACATTCATGTAGAGGCAGGAGCCAGAAGGATGATAAATCATAACTCTTCTCAGGAGAATCTGTGGGCCTTTTCACCAGGCTGAAACTGGCAACTGCATTGTAAATGATGTTTGTATTCTCCGCTCAGTCGTTTTGAATCTCATCATCAAATCTGCTAAAAACTCAGTGATATCAGACTATTTGACTCTTGTGGTGTTTGCCATTTAGATGATCGTTTTCTATTTTGCCGAAGTTGTGATCGCCGCAGGAAACCATAGCAAACCAAATTTCAGATAACAATTTCTGCTTACTGAAACAGTAAAGCCGTTTGTAGTTTGTGTAATTATTTATTACTTTGTGTGCTAGTTCAAAATTAAGAGAAAACAGAGCAACGTTTTTTTTAGTATATCATACCCCATGTACAAGATGATTAATGTAAAACTAATATTAATGTGTTACATTCTGGAACTTTTGGATTCCGTTCACCCAAAAAGGAACATTCAGTCATCATTTACTCACCCTCAAGTTGTTCCAAACCTGTATGAGTTTCTTTGTTCTGGTGAACACAATATAAGATATTTTGAAGAATGTTTGTAACCAAGCAGATCCAAGCAACCATTGACTACCATAGTATTTTTTTCCCTACTATGGTAGTCAGTGGTTGCTTGGATCTGCTTGGTTACAAACATTATTCAAAATATCTTATTTTGTGTTCACCAGAACAAAGAAACTCATACAGGTTTGGAACAACTTGAGGGTGAGTAAATGATGACAGAATTTTCATTTTTGGGTGAACTATCCCTTTAAAGGTACACTATTGGAGATTTATTTTTGTTTAATTTTTTCTATTAAAATGTGTGTTTAAAACCTCACCCTTATATGTTACCTACTACTGGTAAGCCTAAAATAATGATTTAGCTTGACGATTTACGATTGACATCTACGATTATTTTATAATTAACTCCTAATTAGCACTATTATGTTAAAAACAGACTTTTATTTCAAATAAAGAATAAATTATTACATTTCAAAACATTGAAATTCACCTTGGAATTATAAGTCTGACATTTTTGTCAAAATTGTGTTATTCACATATTCTTATTCTGTGACAGCTTATTTACATCATGTGTTTTTTTTTTTTTAAGTTGTGCACATTTTGGGACTTTTTATGTAGAAATCAAAATGGTTCTATCCACAAAGTTGAATATATAATGCAAAAACTTTGAAGATCAATATCTCAAAACCACTCAGAATTCAGATAGAACAGATAGGTGGCACGTTTTGTTTTTATTGTAATAACATTTTTACAGTATACCGGTTTTACTGTATTATTGATTAAATAAATCTAGATTTTGTGAGCATAGAAAATCTTACAGACACCAAACTTGTAAACAGCAGTCTATAAACAATAACTAACCAATATGGCTTTGATACACCGATCAGGCATAACATTATGACCTAATATTGTGTTGGTCCCACTTTTGCTGCCAATACAGCTCTGACCCATCAAGGCATGGACTCCACTAGACCCATGAAGGTGTGCTGTTGTATCTGGCACCAAGAATTTAGCAGCAGATCATTTAAGTCCTGTAACTTGCGAAGTGGTGCCTCTGTGGATCGGACTTGTTTGTTCAGCACATCCCACAGATGCTCGATCGGATTGAGATCTGGGGAATTTAGAGGCCAAGTCAACACCTCAAACTTGTTGTAGTGCTCCTCAAACCATACCTGGTTTGCAACTAATTTTGCTTTGTGGCAGGGCACATTATCCTGCTTAAATATCGTTACCATGAAAGTATAACATCAAAGTAACATCCACATGGTGACAGGACCCAAGGTTTCGCACCAGAACATTGCCCAAAGCATCACACTGCCTCTTTCAGCTTGCCTTCTTCACATAGTGCATCCTGGTGCCATGTGTTCCCCAGGTAAGCCACACACGCGCACCCAGCCATTCACATGATGTAAAAGAAAACGTGATTTATCAGACCATGCCACCTTCTTCCATTGCTCTGTGGTCATGCACAGATGTGCGTCTGTTCTTTAATTCAAGGCAGTTATGTGGATTTTCTCTGATTTGGTTCCATCTCCAAGGCATCCTCTGAAAGTTCTCTGTAAAATCATGAAAACCGAGGAGAAAAGCAAAGAAGCGTGACACATGGTTCTTTGAAGACAGATTATAGATGCAGTGAAGCCTGAAAGTATTAAAACCTGTCAACAACAGCGCTTGAGTTGTTTTGTCTGTACATTTTCCTATGGTTCGGTTTGAGAGACTGGTTTATGGTTACCTAGTTTGATGTCACTTCAAATGTCCTACCAGGGCAAGTTTTTAAATGTAGAATTTATATGTAGAACTTTTGCAGCATTGACATTGACACACCTTCACCCTTTATCACCAGCCATTTGGGATTTATGGAGCATTATGTTTGCAAATCCTCAGTTTGAGCTGTGCAATTATGTAAATACAGTCATATTTCCCTCATGTTATGAAATTTTATGCCCAGAGCCCTTAGTAGCTGAGTAAACCTCATCATCCTTTCTATGGATGCATTATTAGTGGAACATGACAGCTTTTCAGTCTATTTTACTCCACGTTGGGGTGTCATATACAGCGTTTAATGATACTCAATATGCATATGTATTTTCTTTGAAAGACATGATTGTGTAGCCCTGTGTGTTTTAGATATGGGCTGTAATGCATTAAGGGAAGCAATGAAACAGAAGTCAGCATCTGTAATAGTTCTTTGCTCATGATTCCAGTTAAATTGAGCTGTTTTCATAGTTCATTATAACAATATGATTAGGTTGTCATTTACAGATATGGGCATAATTAAAGTAGATGACAGCTGTCGTAATTTAAGGAATCAGTGGCAGACGATGCATTTATAAAATATTATGTAGTATACAGGGAATACGCTAAGCCATTAATTTCCCTCATGGTGGACTCTGCTACCTCATCCGCTCATTACAAAACGTATGGCTTTGTGAATTTTCCCAAAGATATAATTGTTTTGCTGAACATCACAGCTTTTTTACTGTCAGTTCGTTGATTAATTTTCTCAGGTTTGTTTTTATGAAAAGCATCAGATGCACGCTAATTATCTCCCTGTGTCCCTCTCTCAGTTGTTCAGTGAAACCTGAGGAGGATGTGTTTGTCATCTGTGTTGTCATGTCCAGATGTTTGGGCTTCTAAACCGTCTATTTACCTTGTTATCAGTCTTTCCCGGGGGCTGTGCTGTCACACTCTAATTGCTTGGTTAGTTAATAGTTAATATCCATCAAGCTCAATGTGTGTAAGTGTTTGTGCACAAGTGTCAACGTGTGTGTGTAAAAGCATGACTGATTGCACTCACTCTGAGTGAAAACAGTTCTCCCACCACTTACTCTACAGCCAGCGGCCAAGACACAATCCAGCCAATAAGAAAACTTCTGGCTAGTCTTTACTGTAACCTGATCATGTCACTTGAAGCCTATTTGTTGTCAGGTTCGAATGCCAGATGATAATGTATAAGGTCAATGAGTGTGTTTACATGCATAATATTACACTAGTTATGCTTAATAAACCAACAGCATATAAACACGGTCTAAACAAAGCCTGATTACCACACAGAGGTTTGCCCATTACCCTGATTTCTCTCATATGTAAACATCTTTAATTGCATTATGGCGATTTATTGGAGGTGCATGTTTACAGTATGTGCATTTTGATCTCTATTCAGAGATAACCCTGCTCATTTTAAATGTTTTTTTTTTTTTCAAAACCTTAACAACATGCCATGATTTTTGGCCATTACTCAAATTCCATTTTGCATAATGAACAGATCTTTGATAGAGCAACATTATTGAATATGCAAATTAATAATTAATACATTGGTAACACTTTACGATAGGACTGAACTCGTTAATGCATTAGCTATCATTGACTAACAATACATAGTTCATGTTAACATTTATTATATATATATATATATATATATATATATATATATATATATATATATATATATATATATATATATATATATATATATATATATATATATATATATATATATATATATATATATGGACCTGTTAATTGACAAATACTAAGAAATGTGAATTACTTGTGTAATGTGTAACTACATGAACATAACAACAGCTGTTAGACCAACAAAATTCCCCCAAATGGTGTCCTAAAAATGTAAACAGTTGCCTGAACAAATCATTTTATGTTGAGCAAATATAGCTGAAATGTTAAAGTTTTGTGAGTTCCCAGCATGCATTGAATTACGGTGTTATTGTTGTAGGATACTGTTACTATCTGATGTAGCCTACTTGCTCATTCAGAAACAAAGATAGCATAGTTTACTTCACATGTGAAAATGTCCTATAAAACTATACACCGATCAGGCATAACATTATAAGCAGTGAAGTGAATAACACTTTCATCACGGCACCTGTTAGTGGGTGGGTATATTAAGCAGTAAGTGAGCATTTTGTCCTCAAATTTGATGTGTTGGAAGCAGGAAAAATGGGCAAGCATAAGGATTTGAGCGAGTTGGGCAAGGGCCAAATTGTGATGGCTAGACGACTGGGTCAGAGCATCTCCAAAACTGCAGCTCTTGTGGGGTGTTCCTGGTCTGCAGTGGTCAGTATCTATCAAAAGTGCTCCAAGGAAGGAACAGTGGTGAACCGGTGACAGGGTCATGGCTCATTGATGCACGTGGGGAGCAAAGGCTGTAGCTCAAATTGCTGGTTAATGCTGGTTCTGATAGAAAGGTGTCAGAATACACAGTGCATCACAGTTTGATGCATATGGGACTGCATAGCCGCAGACCAGTCAGGGTGCCCATGCTGACCCCTGTCCATCGCCGAAAGCACCAACAGTGGGCACGTGAGCATCAGAACTGGACCACGGAGCAATGGAAGTAGGCGGCTTGGTCTGATGAATCACGTTTTCTTTTGCATCATGTGGATGCGTCACTTACCTGGGGAACACATGGAACCAGGATGCACTATGAAGGCAAGCCAGCAGAGGCAGTGTGATGCTTTAGGCAATATTCTGCTGGGAAACCTTGGGTCCTGCCATCCATGTGGATGTTACTTTGACATGTACCACCTACCTAAGCAAATCATGTACATCCTTTCATGAAAACAGTATTTCCTTGTGGATGTGGCCTTTTTCAGCAGGATAATGCGCCCTGCCACAAAGCAAAAATGGTTTGCGGAGCACAGCGAATTTGTGGTGTTGACTTCCAAATTCCCCAGATCTCAATCCAATCGAGCATTTGTGGGATGTACTGAACAAACATCTCTGATCCATGTAGGCTCCACCTCGCAACTTACAGGATATAAAGGGGTCGTATGAAGCAATTTCTTGTTTTACTTTGTCTATAGTGTGATATGTAGCTGTTTGTGCATGTTCTGTATAAGATCTGCAGAGTTACAAAGCTCAAAGTCTCAAACCCAAAGAGATATTCATTGTAAAAGTTAGGGCTCAGCCACACCTTCTTAAAACACTTCGTTCAAACACACCCCCACAAATCTACGTCAGTATGTGGGGGCAGAGTTTCATAACACCGCCAAATGTATACACAAAGAAAGAAGGCGTAACTGTTATTCTCGCTGTAGTATTATTGTCGTCAGCACCGCCATGTTGTGTTTTTCGTTGCGAAAGCCAAACTACTTTGTTTGGCCTTCCAAAAGAGGGGACAATTAGAAAAGTGGCTAAGCTTTAGTTACAACACTGTTCCAGAACAGTACAACCCAAATATTTGACTGTGTGCTGTGCATTTTTTTGAGAGTACAGACCGTTTATGTGTCTTTCTACAACGTTTCTTTGATAACAAATGCAAACTTACCAATCTGATACTTTCTGGTCCAGTCGCGCTGGCAACGTTGATCGATCAGCTTGGTCGTCTGCATCATTCGGTTCAAATTCGGGCTTGAATTGATAGGGAAGAACCGTTACCGACATTATCATCTTTCAATATTGCTTTGCTTTGGGAACTGATGTTCCAAATATGGTAAGAAGCGTGACATTTCCGTCAGACGCTTAAGGTATTCGGGCCAATCACAATGCACTGGATCGCTGGCCAATCAGAGCACACCACGCTTTTCAGAACGATGAGCTTTGTAAAAATCGACGTGTTTCAGAAAGGAGGGGCATAGAGGAGCAACAATAATGTACAGTATGTGTAAAATAATGACTTTTTTTAACCGAAAACTGCGTAAACACATTGCATTAAACCAAATAACAAAATAATGTTCTTTTTAGAACCATCATATGACCCCTTTAAAGGATCTGCTAACATCTTGGTGCCAGATACCACAGCACACCTTCAGGGGTCTAGTGGACTCCATGCCTCGTCAGGCCAGGGCTGTTTTGACAGCGAAAGGGGGACCAACACAATATTAGGTCACAATGTTATGCCTGATCTATGTATTTGTACAGTAAATGGTTACCAAAATTATAGATCAGTTTTTTACTAATTGAAAGTTTGCTTGAAAACCAGGAAATCTGTAGTTGCCTTCACTAATGTATTGGTCAACCAGGCATTTTACATTTAGTGAATAAAATCAAATTGACAAAACAAAGTAGCGTTACTTAATTAAGTCACTCATTGAGATAACTTATAAATCTGAATGCATTATCTATTTTTTACAGTAGTAAATGCTGCAAAAAATTTTGTTCATTAGTTAATCAATTAGGTCATGCACTAATAATGTTAACAAATTGAACTTTATTGTAAAGTGTTACCAATACATTTTTGATGACAGTGAGAAAAAAATTGGCATGGATTTTCCCTTTCACATTATAATGGATACTTACAGAAGCAAGACATTTTTCATATGAAGTATTTCTCTCTTCTTAGAAGTTTTATTAGCATAGAGAGCTTGAGTGTAGAGTTCACATTATGTAGGGAGTCTCTTGTGCTTTATGTGCTCTTGGATGGAAGCCATGATTGTATTTGTTAAATGAAGTCTGGGAGGAAGGCAGGACTCACAGTGGCTTGGCTTTTGCCAGCCGAGCAAAAGAAATGTGTTTGGGGTGCTAAAGAGCGACCACAATGTGAATGACATCAGAATTTTATATGACTTGCTTGAGATTGTGAGAAAGAGAAAGACGTGACCAGCATAGACACATTAAATCGGCATCAAATTAAACTAATCACACTCATGCTCACACATTGAACAGACGTCAGCACACACACACAGAAACACATACTTGATTATGGAGTCCTTCAGCACAGACTCGCTCGCATGCGTGCAGCAGGGAGAGATTCCCCCTGCAGCGTGTTTGCCGTTTGAATTATCTGCGCCAGTGACACTGATTCTGACAAATGTGTCCAGGGATATTCCTGTGTCCTGCCATACTGGTGCTGAGGAAATGTCCTGTCTCTCTTCATTAAGTCCATTACCACATACACAGACAAAGACAGGAGCCATTTTTCTCTCTCAATCTCTTGTTCCTCTATCATTTTCCCATCAGTGCAGGCACAGCTTTTTTTGGTGTGTGGATGTAAAAATGTGTGTATGTGTAAATGTATCTGTGTTTGTGTGTTTTTAGCAGAACATTTGTGCTTCTGCATGTACATTGAGACAAAAACAGCTGAATATGAAAGGGCAAGGCCGAAATTTCTTAAATGCTTCAATTTCTTCTCTACGGAGCCCCGCACATGAAGTATTATGTTGTGGCCACGAATTAAGAATTCATTCCCACGACTTACTAATACATCAGCACAAACTTCTCGATTTCGTGGCTACGACATATATATGATACAACGGCTTACTTCTCTGCCCAACAAACCACTGCAAATTAATCTCAGTCATGCTCCCAGATATAATGTATCATACAAACTGTTGTTTTCTATGAAATTGTCCTATAAAACAAAACACGAACAAAATGACTGCCGCACATTAACATAAAAGACGTCCCCTCTCTCTCCACTGTCCTCACTCTTTCTCAAAAGGGCACCTATTATGCCCCTTTTTACAAGATGTGATATACATCTCAGGTGTCCCCATAGTGTGTCTGTGAAGTTTCAGATCAAAATTCCTAACAGATCATTTAATAATTATTATATTAAATAACAATCATTTAATTTTGAAAATGCCAATTTTTGGGTTTGAGAAAAATTAGCTGTTTTGTGTCTTTAAATGCAAATGAGTGCAGCTCCCCACCACAGAGGGCGGAGCCTTCACAGCTCGTGAACACCAGTGAACCAACTGACATTTACGGAAGCCAATACGGAAGTGACTTAAACTGCAATTCATCGACTGGCCGCTAGAGACAGGCTCCAAAAGGGAGCAGAATCTCATTGAGCCCCATGTTAAAATGCCCAACTTTACAGATGAAAAAAACATGTTTACTGCCTGGTACAAATTGTGGTTTTATATATCTAATTTTATTAAGGGCATGGTCACTTTGAGTGACAGGTGGATTGTCGTTTGTCTGCTGTCTGTTTGTCATCATGTTACCTCAGCTCCACCGACGTCCCGCCTCTTTGCCCATTTTCTGTTATCCGGGAGCGAAGATGGCAACAGCCAGCTCGACCCTACTTTACGCTTATATATCGCCATATCACTCTAAAACCTTACAGTCTATTCTCTCAACTTTAGCACACACACCCGACACATGTGCACAGAGTTGCATGTCGATGCGTCAGTGAATAGGCTATTAAACTAGACAAGTTCTCTTTCATGTGTTATTGCGAATAATCTGTCAAATGCACACAAGGTTATGTCAGAAACACACAAAGTTCACATGAAAGCAATTGGTTATGTCTGTGCACGTATGCAGCAAGTACAAAAATCCTGTGTGTATAATATTAGATCTGTATATCTGTATCTGTAATATACAGTACCTACTGCTATATCTGCTGTTAATATAAATCAAACAACAAAAGATAAACAGAAAATCACTCACTGCTCTTGACTGAATTAACTTTAGTAGCTTTATTAAGAACACATTTCTTACTTGAATGCAGCTGTTAAATGCTCTGGCAAGCAGATAAACATTGCAGACTTGTACAGCTCTCTGAGGGCTGGGTCTTTACTAATACGGCAGTGTCCATCAACACTCGTGGGCGGGGCCTGTGAACTGTGACGTCATTTTGTCAGGAATCTGCAAACGGCTTGTTCTGAGACACTGCTTATGATTTATGGGGATTTAAAAAAAAAGAGTGGGTGGATTTTTACCTTTTATAGGGTGGTTATATACACACACTGCCAACACACATTTATGTTGTAAAAGTGAATCTTTTCATAATAGGTGCCTTTTAATATTAACTAAATATTTTGAATTAAAATACGATTTGGCCCGTGGAAATGAATGAATCAACTTTATTCTAAAAAAAAAAATATCTGATAAGTATTTTATACAATTTTGTTTGTATGGATATTTTGATATATTTATTCTAAAACATAAAAAGGATATTGGATTTTCAGCAATGTACTTTGTAAGGAACAAATGGCATTTATAGTCTGTATCTAATATTTTTTCAATATCTTGTACCTTTGACAGTGTTAAACAGTGTCACGTGGATGGGAATATGCATGGAAATGATATGCAGATGAGGTTATGCATAGTAAAATTAGGCATTTTAAGCTCCATATATGGTTATTTCGGGGAGGAGACAGGGTGGAGATGCACGTATGTACGCAATCTTCTGCTGGCTGGGATTTATAAAGGGATTTTTGCGCAGGTTCTGGCATACACATGGTTTTATAAATCAGATTTTTTTTTTTTGTGTGCATACGCAAAATCTAGCTTTTGTGCATACATACACTTTTAGGGTGAAATCCAAAAGTTTTATAAATGAGGCCCCTGGTGATTATCCTGTTGACTACAACTCAATGTATAATCAAGATGGTGCTTCTCATTTTTTTAATTGTCTATCCTCATCTGCCTTCATGCCTACTAAAGGAAAGAAAGCAATGTGCTCTGCAAGCATTGAATAATAAATGCAATACGTGGGCTATGTGTAAAGTATGATATTATTGCTCACATTCATGTCACTTGCAATTCAAGAAATCTGTTAAATGTTGTTGGAACCTTAATCAGGAAATTCCTAATAAATATTACTAAAGCAAGATGCATTCACTTTTTAAAAATGGAGGGTTTAGTCAAACTCTTAAATAACTTTTTTTAATTAATGTATTTCATTAGATTCAGTAGCAATAAATCAAATGCAAATAACAATCCAGCAAAACAAAGGAACAAAGAAATGATAAGATAGATGCACCATTGTTTGG
Source organism: Gobio gobio (assembly GCF_949357685.1). Lineage (NCBI taxonomy): Eukaryota > Metazoa > Chordata > Actinopteri > Cypriniformes > Gobionidae > Gobio > Gobio gobio. The sequence goes on from NC_137098.1 coordinate 27,965,836, forward strand.
AAGCCAGAGAAGTTATGTATGTCAGGTGCTTCAACAAACAAGACTTCTGTATAGGATGCACCTGTTTTCTCTCTAGTGAGGAAGCATCAATTAGGCCACATCCTCACGAAGCCAGAGCTTTCCCTATCCAATCTTATTTTCCCTCGTCTATCATGGGTACACACGAAACCACTGATACTGACTCAAAACGATCAAGTATACATGCCAGACCAGTATGTGGCGCTGTAATTTTGCCACAGAGATACACTAAAAACGGAGAAGAAGACTTGGAGCATGCGCGAGATGTGGGGTGATGACATCACCATTTCACTGAATATACTGTATGGATTGGCTGTACACACGAAAACGCAAGGGTGTCATTTTCAGATTTATCCACTCTGGGACCTGGTTTAAAAAAATTGCGGTTTCAAGCTCCCAAAACGCCGGATCCGTGTGGACGAAACGCTGAAACAATGAAAAAATGTAATGTATACAGCTAATCACGTCTCTGTGTGGACAGGGCCATAGACTACTGAGAAGTGCACATGGAGAAACAAAATGGGTGTTTATCAATCAGTGCACATTTTAAAACTACATTTGGTGTTTTTCAACCATTTTTCTATAGACTTTCTAAAATAATTAAGGCCCACCCCTATCTCAAGCCCCCAGTGGAATAGAGCAAATTGGGTAAAGCAATTGAAAATGGCCATCATGGTTTGAAAATCTCAACCAAAATGATGGTTTGGATCAAAATTCAACCTTGTATCAATGTCACAATGCTATCTGGGTCCGGAGCTACTCCGTGGATCTTGAGACCTTTGTACTGTGCAGCGCTCATTCCTCCGGCCTTGCTCTGTTCTCACAGCTCTCAACATTGCCCTGCTTGCCGCAAATATGAATAATGAGCTAGATGTGAAATCCCCCTTAAGATGTCCTTCTATTCTGGTTTGTAGGGTGGGAGGGTACAGGATACACTGATGGCATTATGAGCAGTCAGGGGTGAAACGAATATTGTTGATCATCTCCTAACAAGGTCATATATCAAAGTCTGGGTAGATTAGATGGTAAGCAAAAAATCAGTTCTTGTAATCAACATGTTGGATGGAGGAGATATGGGCGGCAATAAAGATCTGAGCGACTTTGACAAGGGCCAAATTGTTATGGCAAGACAACTGGGTCAGAGTATCTCTGAAATGGAAAGGCTTGTGGTTTGCCTCCTGGTCAGCATTGATGAGAATTTACCAACAGAGGGACAAAACAGAAAGCGGCGACAGGTTGTTGGGTGCCCAAGGCTTATCGGTGCACGAGGGCAATGGAGGCTATTCCATCTGGTCCGAGCCAACAAAAGTTTTACTGTCACACAATTTTAATGATGGTTATGGGAGGAATGGTTCACTTTGTGCGTTACACTCTGCTGCATATGGGGCTGCGTAGACTAATTAGAAGCTGCGTCCCAATTCAGAGGCTGCATGCTTCGAAGGACATGGACTTCAAAGGACACACCTTTCGAAGGTCAGAAATGAGCATTGTTAACAGGGATGGTCTAGCCTACGGAGGATAGTTCTTGTCACTTAGCAACTGTGACAGCTGCCATTGACGAGTGGCAGTAACGTTGTACTAGACTTTTTTTAAGTTATATTAAACTGTCTGGAAACAAAAACTAAATATGTTTCAAAGTGTAATTCGGCAATTTTTCTCAAAAATCCTATCGTCACTGGTGCGCAATGAATTCTTGGGTAGGCAAGGCCGCAAAGGAGCCATCTGTTGTATCCTTGATTTCACAGGAAATGAAGGATGCTTTTGAAGGAGCCTTCAAAATGGGACAGCCTTTGTCACGCAGCAGTTGCACAATTGGCCTTCGAAGGATGCAGCCGTTGATTTGGAACACAGCATGAGTGCCTATGATGACCTCTGTCCACCGTCGAAAGTACCTGCAGTAGGCATGTGAGCATCGGAACTGGACCTCGGAGCAGTGGAAGATGGCCACCTAGTCCGATGAGTCCCGTTTTCTTTTACATCATGTGGACTGCTGTGTATGTGTGCGCCCGTTTACCTGGGGAAGTGATGCAACCAGGATGCACTGTGAAGACAAGCCCATGGAGGAAGTGTGATGCTCTGGGTAATGATCTGCTGGGAAACCCTGGATCTGGCCATTCAAATTTGACGAATGCCACCTACCTAAACATTGATGCAGACCAGGTACACCCCTTCATGACAATGGCTTTACCTGGCAGAAGTGGCCTCATTCAGCAGGATAATGCACCCTGCCACACTGCGCTCATTGTTCAGGAATGGTTTGAGGAACATGATAAAGAGTTAAAGATGTTGCCCTGGCATTCAAATTCCCCAGATCTCAATCCAATTGAGCATCTGTGGGACGTGCTGGACCAACAAGTTCGATCTATGGTGGCTCCACCTCCACAACAGGACTTTTAGGATCTGCTGCTAATGTCTTGTCTTGGTGTCTTATACCACAGGACCCCTTCAGGCCCATGCCTCAGCGGGTCGGTGCTGTTTTGACAGCAGGTGGAGGACCAACAGCATATTAAGCTCATAATGTTTTGCCTCATCGATGTATGTGAAGAAATGACAGTTCAACTAATTGAATCAAAACAATATGGCAACCCATTGTTCTTCATAATAATCAGTATAAAGGATAACCCTTTTGAGATGCTTTGTGTGAGGCTCTTAAAAGACACATTATTAGCGGCTCTTAATTGTGAGCAGTAAGCAGTGAAATCTGTCTCAGCATGAGTGCAGATTTTAGCGGACTGCAGGAACACATTCTCAGCATTGCTCTTATTGTTAGCTTCCTCTCTTACTTTCTTTCATTCTCTCTGTCTCTGTCTCTATCTCTTCCCTTATTTCTCTCCCTGTGGTTCCTTTTAAAGTGCTAATATGTGCTGAAAGAGTGGAAATTCATACTCTCCCAGGCATTCATTACTCCCCAGATCTTTCTTACTTGGTAATAAAAAAGAATTAGGCATTAGTTAATGGTGCTGATTTACAGTAGATCAACTAAAATATTATTCTCTGAGTAACTCTCTAAATCCTATATGCCCTTTTTTCATTGTAAAGAAAAGAGTAGCCAGAACATTCTGCTAAAAATTTGTTTTGGAGAATGAATTTAATGAAAATTATTCATATCTTGCAAGTTGCAACTGGAACTTGGGTGTGTAATGTTTCAGTAGCTAAATCTTGATGTTTTAAATATCTCTGTATGTGTGTTTTTCAGGTGGTGGACCTGTACTGGGGCATTGATCCAGAGGAGTGGGATAGTCCGGAGCTGCAGAGACTACGGATGAAACTACTGGAAGAATGTCTGAAGACTTCTGCCGGTCCATGCTTTGTTGTGGGTATATATGACATTTCATCAAACCCTTAACCGACAACTTTTATGTTGTAAATTCCAAATACATCAAGAGACATTGATAGTAATTAGTGATTGACCAATATATGATATATTGGACATGACTGATATATTTTGTATTTTTTAATTATCAGCATCGCCAATACGTTTTTCTGTTTGGCCAATAAAAGTTGGGAATCAAAGCAGGACTTTTATTTTGACGACACTAACAACTTAAACAGACACCCATTCTCCGTCATCATTAGCTTACTGTAATTGTTTAACAGTTAGATGCATGTAGATGCATGTAGCATTCATAAAAACCTATGTTTTCTCATGCTCATTAAACCCTGACACTAACTTTTAATGGTTAACACACTCATTAACATACACGTAACTTTCTCTAACACTGATGAATAAACAATATTAGTTAAGGCTATCAAAAAAGTCCTAAACTAGGTTTTGTATGAGCTTATGTAATTTATTGTTATTTTTGGTACTACTACAAAATGTTGCAATATCATAATTTTAGCCACAAAATAATTTTCTGCATGAACCGGCCATAACAATTTAGGAAAATAACATTTGAATAATAACACTGACATAATCTCATCTGACAGCAGATACTGAATCAGTCAAACACATCAGTCTAGTGTGTTCAAATAGAAATATTGTGGAAAAGTGGAATGGAAAAACGTGTTTTGTCTCAGAAGAGCAAAGTCTTTACAGAAGAGTCAACAGCTTTCATGGACATCTTTCATAATCTTTCATATGTCTTGCATCAGAAAAACATTAAGATTTTGTTGTTGTTGTTTCTTTTACTACACGCTCCGTAACCCACTCAGAACGGTCTTGCAACCCACTTATTTTTTCATCAAGTTCAAATTCTTTTTTTAAATTGAATCATTTTCGAATTAATAATGTTTGGTTACTTTATATATACAAATTTAATTGTAGCAATGGTTATGCATGTGATATTTTAGGGTCTTTAAATTACATAGTGTGATATAGACTTTATATCAGCCGGCGGCCACCCTGCTCTGTAAGATATCAGCGGCGACCATCAAAAGATCCATATTGGTTGCCCACTAATAGTAATATGCAGTATAGATGGACGAATTGTCACTGTCAGATATCATTACTGTCAGATTTTCAGCATCAGACTTTCTAGATGAATATAGGGATAGTAAACTATGTGTAAAGCAGCTCCCTTATAATCGTACATACCTCACACCTCAGAAACATAACTGCAGCACAGTACATGGCATACAGTGCAGTGTGCTTTGAATTCTTAGAGCGGCAGTAGAGCGAAGTTTGGCTGGTGTTATGTTCTTGTTTGTGGGTTGAGTTGGGTATGATGTCTCTCTAGTCAGTGATAGAGAGGAGCTGACGGAGAGACTTTGTGTAACCCCCATATGGGAGCGAAGCACTTGAGTTCAATCGCAGAATGAAGCTCATTGTGCTTCTGTAACACTCTCTCTCTCTCTCTCTCTCTCTCTCACACACACACACACACACACACACACACACACAGCAAAATTACTTTCAAATCTCTCAGCATGGCATAAGGAACGGTCTGGTTTAATGGCTGATGTTGGGGGAGATGAGAGATCATGCAGAATATGTGAAGCACACGCACACACACGCACGTTCCAGAGCACCAGGTGGGTTACTAACAGATGAGTGGATTTATAAGGAGTATACATTCACACATGACTACACACACAAACGTGTGTGTGTGTGTGTGTGTGTGTGTGTGCTGGGGGCTCAAAATCAGTTCTCAGGTGTGGAGAGAGATTGATTTTAAATTATTAAAATGTAAATGAGCAATCTGGGCAAGAGGATTGGGATCTAATTGGAGTCAGAGAGCAATGTTTGAGGTGAGGCAGAATATGTGTGTGTGGTAAAGTTAAGTTTGAGGTGAAGTGGTGTGTGTGAGAGCCGCTGAGCAGGGAACACTTCTAATTGTCTCCTTCCCTCCTTCCTTTCTCTCTCTCTCTTTGTCGCTCGTATGCACACACGCATGCTGTCTTACACTTTACATTAGTGATGCTCACCAAGGTCTTGTTTCCACCTGGTTTTAACATGCATTTCAAATGCATGGCAGCTCGCCCTAGGGTGAGCTTAATTTCTCATTTGGGGTTCACATAGAGGATGAACTGTCGATTGCAGCATTGGACGGTGGGCTTGCGCCTTCAGAGGCTGAAGATGCGTGTGAGCATCCACCCCCGGATGCAGCGGCTCAGTCTGAGGCGGATGCTAATTGGTTCTCGGGTTCTGCCCCAGTTCATTTCTTCCCGGAGCATACGAAATCATGGAAGGCACCTTTTGGCATTTATAAACAGTGGCGTATATATAAATCACCAGGGTGGTATCCACTCTCGTCGCTTGTCACAACTCGCCCACCATCTCCTCCTCTGGAGTCAACTGCAACTGATATTCCGGGTGACCTCAATAATGCAGCAGACTCACTCTCGCGAAAGGTTGCGCTCCGAGGGGGGTGGAGACTCAATCCCCTGGCAGTCCAGCTGATTTAGAATTGATTCAGCAAAGCACAGGTAGACCTGTTCTCCTCCCAAGAATCCTTGCACTGTCCTCTGTGGTATTCCCTCAGCGAGGCCCCCCTCTGCATGAACACACTGGTACACAGCTGGCCCAGGGGCCTGCACAAGTATGCATTTCCCCCAGTGAGCCTCATTGCACACACACAGTGCAAGATCAGGGAGGAAGGAGAACAGGTCCTGATGGATATGCCGAACTGGCCCAACCAGACCTGGTTCTTGGAGCTAACTCTGATGGTGCTAGCCCCTCCCTGGCAAATCCCCTTGTGGAAGAACCTTCTTTCTCAGTGGCAGGGCACAATCTGGCACCCACGTCCAGACCTTTGAAACCTTCACATGTGGTCTCTGGTTGTGACGAGGAGATATTCAAAGCAATATCACTGCCGATGATAAACACAATCACTCAAGCTAGAGCCACTCTACCAGGTGGCTATAAGCCTTGAAGTGGCGCTTGTTGATTATTTAGTGTTCTTCCTGAGGGGACCCACAGAGATGTGGCATTGGGTCAGTGCTTTCCTTCCTCCAAGAAGTCCTGGAGAGGCACTTGTCTTGCCTCCACCTTAACTCTTACAGGTCTGCACAGTTTTGGGGCCCTTTAGAAGTTTTGATATGCTCTGACCTTTGTGCTTTTTTCAGTTGCTTATAAACATATTAATGGCAAAATGTCATGGCACTGTATTCATCACAAACTGGACTTCCATAATAGGTGAGCAACATGTATGTACATGCTTGTATTTTTGAGAAAATAACGTTTATGCGTTGTTTTTGAAGACACTGAAATAAGGCCACAAAATACAATAGATATGTGTCCACAAGACTTTTTACTAATGGATTTTGTTGCCTAGAGTTTTAGCTTCAAACCGATGTGAGAATCATTGTGCCTACTCATTCAGATAAAACAATATATTGATTTAAATTTTGTAAGACACATTTTTTTACAAAGCCCATATGTTAAGAGGCGTGAACAATCATGAATAATGCTGTGAATCACACTTGAGAGAACAAAAGAACTGCATAATGGGCCAATTGAGTATTTTGAGTCTCTTTCACACTGATAAGAAAAAAAAATGAGGTGAAGGTGCCGGCACCTTTGTCGACCGTTAAAGTTGTACGTGGCTGCAATAGCAGCAAATCATGACACTATGGATGGTATATTATTGGGGAAGCACAACCTGATTTTCAGGTTTCTGAGAGATGTGCAGAGGTTAAATCCTTAGAGACTGTGCATCATCCCCTCTTGGGATCTCGTGGTCTTACAGACCCTACAGAGAGATACATTTGAGCCTTTGCAGTCAGTCGAGCATAGTGCCTATGAAGACCACCTTCCTGACTGCGCTCACCTCCGTTAAGAGAGTAGGGGACCTACAAGCCCTCTCTGCTCTCTTCAGGCTGGCAGACTCTTACATTGTCCTTAGACCCCTACCCAATTATGTGCCTAAGGTTCCCACCAGAGTATGTGGAGTGGGAGTGGAGCGGCATGATTTTGAATGGAGTGAGGAGCGGATATTTTATAAGTCGGAGCGTCGTGGTTTTCACTCGCAAATGTGTAGGGAACGAAGACGTTGTGTCCCTCTTGCCACAACTCTGAACTGATGTGGTCGAGATGCTGTCTCGGCTCCTTAGCACAAGCCTGAATGAGTGAAGCATGTCAGCCCTCTTTTATACCCGGATGCCCAGGCAGTGGTTGAGCATGCAAATTTCACTCGCCAAATCCCTAGTGTTTGGTTTTTTGACATAACATCTTTGTGCCCTCCATTAGGGAGCGGGGGTTACAATAGTAACCAAGATGTTATTACACTAACGTTAAAACTTGGAAAAAAGGGGTTACATTTTTATTTTTTTAAATGCTATGATTTTCCCACTTTTCTCCCTAGCAACCACACAGCAACATGCTAAAAATTCCTTAGCAGAACACCTTTCACCCTCACGTGAAATTCCAGATCGAACAACAGTATTGAAATGAAATACAAAATACCGCACCTCTGTTTCGTCATGGTCTACATAACTTTATAATAGTACTAAAGAATGAACAAACCCACATTTCTCCTTTGGAAAGGGATCAAATACAGCTTAAAAACCAACCATACATGCTAAAAATTTCTGAACGTCTTAGCAGAAGACCGTAGCAACTGCATTTCAGTGCTTTGCCATGTACCCACCATTCTTGAGTGGCAAATACCGTCACATTTTTTATCTAGTTTTCTTGCATTCTTTGGATATTTTTCAATCTGCTTTATTTCCCAAACCAAACTTTCTCATTGTATTTCTGACTCTCTTTCACCTTTAACCACTCTTTAATTGTGTTCTCAACCATCTCTTTTCTCTCGCTCTCATCCTTCGAGAGGTTTCTATCTCCGTCTCTCTGTTCCACTTCATCTGTCTCCCACCTCCATCTCTACATTCAGTGCTCTAGTGTCCATTTCACCTCTCCTTTTATTCTGATTTGTGTGTCTACTCTTTCACTTAATCCTCCTCTCTGTCCTCTTTCTCTCACCCTTACCTCTCTCTCTCTCTCTCTCTCTCTCTCTCATTCTATTTCGCTCTTAGGAATTTATTTGAAGTGTATGACCTCCATCCATGTCGGGCAGAGACTACTCTCACCCTATTAGCCTTTCTCTTTTCTGCATTAGCATTAGCTGCCAGGTTCTGCTGCAGTATTCAAATCACTCCATGTCACATAAAATAATAATGTACTACTAAAATTACTGTTTTCCATGACAACATGTTCTATTTTTTTGTAATTTTATATATTCTGCAGTTTAGTTTGTTAAACCCTTTTGCAGACTGTTCAATTCATTTAATATATTTAAAAAAATGTGATATTTCATTATTCACCCGGGACTCCCGGGAAATGCAAATGTACAATAAAATTAATCACAATGAAAAGACATGGGAGGTTAATGTAAAATCCCAGAATTTGCGAAAATATGTAATGTTCATTCAAAAGTTAGTGACATAGTTAAGTTTTTTAAATGGTTATGCTCAACAAGGCTGCATTTATGTGATCAAAATACTGTAAAATCTGTAAAATTGTGAAATATTATTATAATATAAAATAAATGTTTTCTATTTCAATTTCTATCTCACATTATCCTTCAGAGATCATTCTAATATTATTTTTCATCAATGTTGGAAACAGTTGTGCTGCTTAATATTTTTATACAAAAAAAACCATGTGACATTTTTTCAGGATTCTTTGATAAATAGAAAGTTTAAAAGAACAGCATTTATTTGAAATACAACTCGAACCCTAACAAAGTAAAAGTCTTGGCTGATAGGGGTGTCGAAATTAATCGCTTCTTCGATGCATCGCGATGCAGACGAGGACGATTCGGTATCGGTTCAGTAATAGACCATAACCGATTATAATGTACTGACGCTTTTCTGCCATCATTTGTCACGCACGTGCGTTGTCGCGGTAGCATACAATGGCAGAGGGACATGAGACGTGAGTGAGGGTAATTAAAATGGTCCAACTACTTTAAAAAATGACATCTGGGCACATTTCAGCTTTTATGAACAACCTGGTAAGCACGATCTGGAGAACACGCGCTGAATATAAATCAAAGCTATCTGATTTATCAAAACAATTTTATTTACATTTGGTCACATAAATGTATCTCCGCGAAATGGATATAAATCCAATCTTCAATTCCCACACTATGCAGATTTATTGGAGTTCACATCACCGAAAACAACAGATCTGAGCTGCATTTTATTGATCATCATTGAGCCGCGCGCTCTCCTATTGCGGTCTTTGATTTTGAAATTAGAAAGGCCGCAAAAGGAGAGCGCGTGGCAACAGCACTTGTCAAATCATTCAGTTTCTTTACTTTTAATGAAGATGATTGTATGTTGACCACCTGCAACTTTACTTTCAGTAGTTTGTGCGTTAGCTTGATGAAGAGATACACAGCTGCTCGTCTGCGGCGATGCGTGCTTCAGTAGCGCTGTCATATCTGGCTATGTCATATAGCCCATAACACGCTCTCACACGTAAATTTCTTTTAGCATTGTTGCGAGGAGTAAAATTGACATATGTGGTTTCAACAACCAGATGCATTTAGACTTTAGTTTTGACTGTATTGAGCGCAGACCACCTCCTGAAGTGGCTTTTAGTATTTACTATTTGTTCTAAATGCTCCTGTTGTCTTCTGTGCCCAGACTTGAGTTTTGTTTGATACATTCAAGAAGCGTGTTTTTTTTTTGAGCAGGTAAAATTAAAGGTTCAGTTCATATAACTGACTGACAATATTGTATGAGGATGCAGTGCACCGTCAATTCTAATGTCAGTTGATTACATGTCATGTCTAACTATTTGCAAGTCTCCGTCTCTGTTGAATGCACTACAAAGCCACAAGTTTTTACTTAATTTTTTTGCCCAAATCAGCCTTCAAATGACTTATTTTAGCTGTATATGCTAAATATTAAGTTGAAAAATCACATACTTCATCTTTAAGTAGATCCAGGCCACTTTTCTCAGTGGTCTAGTTAAAATGAGCTAAACTCATCTCTTTTGCCAAAGAGACATATGGGTAGTCTTTCTGACTTGTGCACTTTCAGTAATTATTGAGAAGTTTCCTAGAAACTCTGCTGGCTTTTCCCAAAGAGCACTTCATTATCATATGGAAAGAATAGAGGTCAGTTTATAGAGAAAAATGTCTTCTCCCTTAAACCCGTTTGGATGGCCCAAAGCAGACATGAGTTCAAAGTCTGTTCCCTTTAGACCTCATGGTTTGGAGTGCAAGTACAAGTAAACCCTGACACACTTGGAGCTCTGTAAGCGTTTGATCTATATGTGGGATTTCCTCCGTGAAGTTCAGTGATGTTGTCTAGTGCCATTGTATGGAGATACATGTATTTGGGTCATTTTAGAGTCAAAAAGCTTTGATCAGACAGAGAGAGCGAGAGCGAATATGAGCGGGTTTGCAGCTGACAGTTCTAGGTTGCATGTGCTGGTGTGTCTCCAGAGAAGGTCTCTAGGCAGATGGGAATTGTTTAATTTAAATGTGACAGGCAGAGATGGGTAGACAAGTAAGAGAGAGAGAGAGAGAGAGAGAGAGAGAGAGAGAGAGAGAGAGAGAGAGAGAGAGAGAGAGAGAGAGAGAGAGAGAGAGAGAGAGAGAGAGAGAGAGAGAGATTGAGAGAAACACTCAGATTAATCTGGAAACAGACTACAGGGCTGCTAAAACTGGTAGTGTTTAAACAGAAATTAGATTTTGAAAAACAGTCCATCTACAAACATTCATTTTGAATTTGTTAGTCATTCTTAGCCTTATTTCAAATATATAAACTACTATTCAAATGAGGTCAGTAAGATTTTTTTTTAAAGAAACTAATACTTTTATTTAGCAAGGATGCATTTAATTGGTCAAACGAGACGGTACAGATAATAAATGATGTGTTCAATTATTATGTTAAAAGATTTCTATTTCAAATGAATGCTGTTCTTTTGAACTTTTTATTCATCAAAGAATCCTGGGGAAAAACTATCACAGTATCCACAAAAATATTAAACAGAATAACTGTTTTATTGATTTTGCATTAAATTCTGTGATTGCAGAATCACAAAATCCAATTGGGACTGATAATAAGAAATGTTTCTTGAGCACCATATCATATATTAGAATGATTTCTGAAGGATCATGTGACACTGAAGACTGTAGTAATGACTGCTGGAAATTCAGCTTTGCCATCAAAGGAATAGGCTAAATAATTAAAAAAAAAATATATATATATATATATATGGGCATTTAAAATATCTTACTGACCCCAAACTTTTGAATGAGAGTGTACATTAAATATATGAGTAATTTGGGGGAATTTAAACCCTATTTGCACGGGATTAGTATTACCCTGGTGACCTCTAGTCATGTGTAATAATTGCGGGGGTTGTCTGTGATCTTAATCCAGTGTGAAACACCGAAGTCCTGTGATGTTAAAGAGGTCCATGTTTTGGCCAGGATTTGGCGGGTCGTATATAATTTATTGCAAGGTTTTTGTTTCCTGTGCACATTTTCATCCATCTTTCGCGAAGAATAGAGACTGCATTCATAACGCGCACCGTTATGATTGCCTGTGCGGCCGTGCGCATTATACTTTCACTTTAGAATTAGCGAGAATTTGGGAGCAACATCTTGTTCCGTCAAAACCACTGTAGCGAGTCAGGAGTTCCCAGATAGCAAGCACAGTTGGGCCAATTCCGGGTGAAATGCACCACAGTTGGCTCACTGTCGGCAACGGTGAAAATATAATGGGCCAGATCCGTGCCGACTGCATAACACATCTGGCTGACTGATGTGTTTTTCTGTATGGGCCAGCATCGGCTGAACGCAGTTGTATTCGCGCTGGATGACAGGCGTGTTTTTTTGTATGGGTCAGGATCGGCTGAACGCAGTTGTATTCGCGCTGGATGACAGGCGTGTTTTTTTGTATGGGTCAGGATCGGCTGAACGCAGTTGTATTCGCGCTGGATGACAGGCGTGTTTTTTTGTATGGGTCAGGATCGGCTGAACGCAGTTGTATTCGCGCTGGATGACAGGCGTGTTTTTCTGTATGGGCCAGCATCGGCTGATTGACGCAGTTGTACTGGTGTCAGGTCCATGTTCGTTGTAGCGGTGTGTGTTTACCTTCGGTCCGAGTTTGTTTTGTTACAGGCGGGCCACTGCTAGAATTAAGGAACTCAGCCACGTGAAAAAGAGTTTTCCTGAGGAGGATCCTGCAGACGCAGACAATTTTTTTTTCGAGAGGTCAGCTGTCAATCAATCCATCACTGCGGGTCTCAGGTTGTCGGCTGCAAGCCTGAAACTTTCTCTGCAACTACACGAACTTAGTGCCGGTCACATTGAAAGTTACCTAGCTGGGGGCTACTTTCAGGCACCGCGTTCCATCATTGCGCTGCTGCAGCCATGGTACGGCCGCGAAGATCCGCGACTATTACGCAGGAATGAGAAAGTATTTCTTAGCCATATAGGTGTAGAAAATCGCAACTTTTCATTTTCAGTTGGTTTTAGCACACGATGTAACTGTAGAAGAGTCAAGTTTTAAATAGGAAAAATATTGAAAGTGTCTTTGGTAATTTTTTGAATGAGATGTTAATGGACTGATTAGAATCAATGATGTATGCTAAGCTATGCTAAAAGTGCTACCGCCAGATACAAAGATCGGCTGAATGGATTCAAAAACGGTAAAACTCAACTATTTAACTCTAGGGGACTTGTAAAATGAGCCTATTTTTAAAAAAAGTGGAGTGTTCCTTTAACAACAAATCTGGAAGATAAGTCAGTAAATTCGAGTAAAATCACAGGCTCTGCTTATCCCGTATGGATGCGCCACGCGAAATTCAGATGTGGGGAGAGGGTAATTTCTAAATCATACAAGGTCCCCAGATAATACTAATCCTGTGCGAATAGGTCTTTATATGGACCTTCCATGTCTTTTTATTGTGCTTTATTTCATTGAACATTTGCATTTAGAGCCCTGAAAAACATTTTCTTGTTGAAACTGTTCAGAATCTTAAACAATAACTTAACAAACTTAGCATTCCTCAAAGATGACTTAATCCTGGACAACACTCCCCACACGCTCTACTTCCCACATTGCTCTGAAGTTAAGGTTTCTTAGAACAGTAGCAGTAAGACAGACATCAAAGCTCTTGCAAGACGAGACAGCAGCTGAAACTCACTGTCACACAGCCTGGAGCAGAAACCAAGACAGAGAGAGAGATGGGCAGAAAGAGCCAGAAGGAATGAAACAAGCATAAAGAGAGAACTCCAACAGAGCCACAGAACAACATATGGAGTGGATGATAAAAAGAAAGTTCTATACTCCTAATACAACTTCAAAGTGTCTGTTTATTGTAGTACCATGTGCCATCAAAGTGTGGCACAGTATCAAGAGATTGTGTCTCTCAGCACACGGTCCAGAGCAATCACTTCCACTGGCAATGAATGTTGAGGGGCTACACATGAAGCATATAATATCTTCTCGTTTTGACCATGCTTAAGGAAAAATGCTGGTTTATCTGTAAGAAGACCAAGCAAACGATCTCAGAGGCAACACAGATTGCACTATAGGGTCAATTTACTGACTCACTCTCTCTCTCGCTCGCTCTCTCTCCCTCTCATACACACACACACACACACACACACACACATACACACACACACACACACACACACACACACACACACAGCTTGTTCTTCATGCCCAAGGGTACAGATAACAGTGTGTATCCCCAGTGTGTATAATTCTTATTTGAGTGTGTGCGTCTCAATTGCCAACAGGACATATCTCCACAGTGACACACACACATACCTTGTTCTTCATGCCCAAGGGTGCGGATAACAGTGTGTATCTTCAACGTGTATAATTCTTATTTGAGTGTGTGCGTCTCGATTGCCAACAGGACGTATCTCTACAGAGACACCCTAACACTTGTTTGACCAGTTTCTCACAGTCTCTCTGTTCCTGTTATCCATTGTCTGAGGCTGTGACAAAGACAGCAGCTGGAATGTCCTTCAGTTTTTGTTTTTGAGCATCATAATATTAATAATAATGATATAAGAAAGTCATAAGAAAGCATCTTCACAAGTTTTCACAACCCCAGAATGGTGGAAAAGAATCCTCACAAAAATGGATGTCCAAAATAATAATAATAATAAAAAAAATACAGTTTATTACAGGTAAATAAAAAAAAAAGCTTCAGAGTTAGACTGGGTCTGAAGCCTGAAATTAAAACCAAATAATTTTCTGACATGTTTAGAATTGCTGGAGGCTGAACAGTGCACAGTTCTGAGCGGGATCATACCATGCTTTTTTTCTTTCCACTGTTTCATTCTGGTAGTCAGGGATGTGTGTTATTACGTGATATTGGCACTTACACCAATCAGATGAAATCAATAATGCCTTCACAAAGTTGTTTTTAATATTTTTTAGTTCCCCATCTGTCAGTCACTACAATGTTGTCGACTGACAAATGGGGTCTCACCTCTGAGTTTTAGAAAAAGCACTCAAAGAAATGCATAAGGGGTTTTACAGCCCTTACTTTATCGTACCCAAGAAAGGTGGTCGGTTACGGACGATCTTGGATCTGTGAGTTTTGAAACCCTTTACACATGCTGACGTAGAAACGCATTCTCACATGCGTTCGTCCCCAAGTTTGTTTTGCAGCAATCGACCTGAAGGATGCATACTTCCACTTCTTGATTCTTCCTCAATTCATCTGGGACTTCAGGTCAACTGGGACTCTTTTCTCAGTATGGAGTTGGACTCGGTCAGTATGATGGCACGTTTCACCAACGTGCAAAGTGCGTGCTTGTGTCTGAATACATTTAGGGGCAAAACAGCAGTTCCACTGAAACATTTTCAGAGGCTTCTGGGGCATATGGCATCCGCAGCCGCTGTTACACAGCACCGTTACAGCACTGGCTCCACAGCCGAGATGGGCACAGACACTGTGCAAGGTCAGGGAGGATAAAGAGCAGGTCTGCCCACCCGGCCCACCTAGCCCACCCTAAGAGGGGAATACGAGCACCTTCTTGGCTCTGCATCTGAGTTCCCCACTTGGCGAACCCTGGATTGACTTTCCTCCGAGCAACCTTCGACACTCAGATGGGGCAGAGGCGTTCGCCGCCAGGCCCAGTCCTCGAGTACATGCCCGCTCGGTCAGCCCCTGTACTGGGCTATTTGCCCCATGTATTGTGATTCCCCCTTGGTAATCCCATATGTGTATTCTTCAATGGTATGATTTCCCAGTCAGTAAATATTTGTCTTTCCATGTGCAGATTTGCTCTGCCCTGCATCTGTAGCCACGGATCAGTCCATATGTGTATTTCCACCTGTTCCTCCCTACGGGTAGGATGTGGTTTCCGTATTGTCCCTCTCCATTGGACAAGGTACGCTTCCCCAGCATTAATAACCCTGGTCATGGCTGGACTGAACTGAAGCACTCTTCCCATGAAATAAAATGTAAAAAGAACAGCAACTATGGCCATCTCCACGGTAAGCCCTGTCCCTTCCATCCCACTGGCATGGAAGACTAACATTATGGGCTTATGTGGGGTGCTGGTTAGGTTACGACTCAACTGGAACAGTTACCAAAATCGCACTCTACAGCTTTCCATCATCTGAATCTCCATCACTTACATAGGGACCCCATCAACATAAAGCTGCAGTGACTGAAAGATGGGGAACATCTTGGTTACTAATGTAACCCTCATTCTCTGATGGAGGGAACGGAGACATTATGTCCCCCTTGCCACAACCCTGAACCACCACTGAATGGCCGGGGCCCTCACCTCAACTCCTCAGCATAAAAAAATTGAGTTATGACTGTTTCATAAGCTCATGTTCCACTGGGTCAAAACTTTTTTATGAAAAGTAACTTTTTTGCTCATACACCCTTTGCTTATAAGAGGGGTATTAAGAGGGAGAAGGGGAGAGAGAGTTGGGGTTTGGCTCATTAACCTCATTCTTAATTTAGTTGGCAGAGTCCTGATACTCCTCAGAACTGCAATCTAAACACTGGAGCTATAAAGTTCACAGGTATAATGTATCTTTAGGAATGAGTTGGAAAGAATGTGAGGGACAAAAAAGAGAGAATGTATTAGCTAAAATGACTGAGGAAGAGCGAAACAGAGACTTGGAGAGCAAAATGCGCAGTGATGTAAAGGTCGAGTAAGCAAAGCATTAAAAGTTCACCCCAGTAGCCATTAAAAATATTGAATTAGGTGTCACATAAATCATCTCACAGCACCTCTGTCAGATTTTTTTTCCTGTAGGAAACCTACAATTTCAGAAGCGATATGAGCAAAGGCAAAGAATTTATCTACGATTCTGCTACTCCTCTTTAATCAGTCTATGATATCCCACAACACCTTTCTCATCTCCTGCAAGTCTCGAAAGTATATGCTTTTGAAGAAGGGCCAGATCATTAGTCTATGGGCTTATCCGGCAAAATTTGAATGCTCTGCCACTGGCGCTTATGGGCTTGTGGACACAATAACACTGGCAAACGTAATTCGCTTACTAATCTCAGCGGCACAGGCAACAATCGCAGAGTAGCTAAATAGCTCACTAAAGAAAGAAAGGTTAGCAGTGGTATGCTCTCAAGCTAACAGCTTTTACAGTATGTTTTATAAACTCATTATAAACACGTATTGTTAAATGGCATGTGGTCTGTTTTCTTTTCGGTTGCTTTCAAACTCAGCCTTTTCGGGTGTATAAACTCTGTGAGAGTTAGTTGATCATTTTGAAGGATGGCTTTTACATTTGAAATGATTAACCCTGGTTTCACACTGTTCATAATTAATCCTGGATATTCAGGTTTTAAAGTTTCTTACGGTTCACTTTTAAACTCTGGGTTAACATTCTTATTTGCATATTTATGAGGCCAGTTTACAATGTCCAGTCAATGTTATTGACTTCATAATATGCAATCGAATGCAAATAAGAATGCAGCTTGTGACTGGCATGCTACCGCAAAAGTTTTAAGGTATTCATAATAACCCAGGGTTAAAAGCGGTGCAATTCTCCAAAACTACTTGATTTACCCACAGTTAAAAGTGGCCTTAGTCCTCAGGTTAAAAAGACAAACAAAAATCAATTTGTAAGTCAGGGTTGTGCGCAGTGTGAGAAAACATTTGTGTTTATCTCCGTCTCTTTTTTTACACCTGCTTTTACTTGTTGCTTTGATATGTTGTGATTAAGGTGTAAATACAGTTTTTTCTCTCTCTCTCTTTTTCCCAGGGGCTCATTGGAGAGAAGTACGGCAGCATTCGGGTCCCAGGAGAGGTGGAGTCAGCCGAGTTTGAGATGATCTTGGATGCGGCGGTGGAGGCGGGACTAGACACACGGATCTTGGAGGAGTGGTACTGTCGGGATGAGAACTCGGTCCCGCCTGCCTACTACTTAAAACCGAAAGCTGAGATGCTGAAGAACTACCAGAACTCTGTAAGTAGAGCAGGAAGGTATAAAGAAAAGAAAATATATTTGAAGAATTCTCTGCTACCTCTTAGGACTTCAGCTTTTATAATTAAAGTGTAGCGGATCCCTGTTGGTGCTAAGAAAAGAATAAAGAAGAAAAATCAACCCTTTTAAAGTAGAGAGGAAATCATTTGGATTGATAATTTTTTCTTTCAATATCTTGGTTAATGGAGTTAAATGATTGGAGAGAAAAAAAAAAGATAAGATTGAACATATTCCTCTTTACACCATAATTCAAAAGTTTGGCTCCGTATGCTTTTTAAAGGTTGAAAGACACTCACCAAGGCTGCATTTTGATCAGAAATACAGTAAGAAATAGAAATAGGACTACAATTTAAATCCTGTAAATGTTTTCTATTCTAATATATTGTCAAATTTTATGTATTCCTGTGATGGCAAAGCTGAATTGCAGCAGCCATTACTCCTTTCTTCAATGTCACATGATCCTTTAGAAATCATTCAAAATATTATTATTTGTTTAATTCCTTGATGAATGGAAAGTTTAAAGGTCCCATGGCATGGCATTTTTCTATTATTTTATAGTGTTTTCTGAGGTGTACTTATATTATTAGTATGATTTTTACATCATAAAATGTCATAATTTAGAAATAAAAGGCATTTTTTCTATACTGCTGTTTGCCCTGTGGCTGAATGCCCTGCTTCAAGAGGCGTGTCTGCTGTGAGACTTCAGTAAAAACGCCCACTGTTGTGATTGGCTGACATCTTTGCATTTTAAATGAGCGGAGGGGGCGTGGTTTTAACGAGGCACGAGAAGGCACGAGTCTGCCAGAGAGACGGATGGACCTGTGTTCACTTCTCATCAGTTCTCTCAGCATGTCTCAGTTCAGGGTGAACTGTTGTAGTTACTAGCATATACTTCAGGTTATTAGTTTATTTCTAGTCGGAGGGGCTGTCACTCATGTCAGAAAGTTAGTAACTTTAGTAAATTATGGATCAGCGCTGACTCGAGACGCGAACCGTTTAGAACGATTCAGTCCGATTTGGTGAACTGGTTCGGTTCACTAAAAAGAACCGATTCAAAAGAATGATTCGTTCGCGAACCGGACATCACGGAGACGAAGCGATTGCTAACAAAGTTATTTATAGTAACTACTGAGTTATGAGAGCGCTGGTCAGTCAGCGCGAGTTTATTGTGTTTGTATCTGAGAGTGTCTGAATAAATACGAGTCCCAGTCACACCGAGTCCTCTTCATCATTATTCTACCCAACTTTGTAATGTAACCATTACAGCGAGATGAACGAGTTAGTAAGTGTTGAGTATAGCATTATTTCTAGATATGTTCCAATCATATGAATAGCGTCATTGACGCGCATTGAGTAACGTTACACAGCGCAAACAAAGACACAACAGCTGTAATCGAATGTAATCCAGTTTATTGTGGGGAAAGCTGGCTAGCCTAGCCAGATACCCTCACGCTTACCCCCCTTCTGCTTAATCTCACGCCGCGTTTGGTGCCTCCGCTGTGGGCCAGATGCAGTACTGGGGGTCGGGGATGTTGGAGGCCGAGCTTCGGCGTGCGTGAAGTTTATCTCTAAAGATGTGACTGCTGATGTTAAACAGAAAAGACTGTATGCACATTTTAGAACAGATAGACGCGACAAGGACGTACAAAAACACTGACTCACAAGATAGAAAACACGAAAACACTGTTCTGTCGGGAGAGAGAGAAGCCGCTGCGTGTCCACAAATAATAAATAATAAGCTACACATAAGAAATCAATGATCACAGATCAGAAGGAACTGAAGAAAGACTTCTGTTTTCATTTGTACATCCAAACACTGAGAAACTGCCAGTTGTTCACTCGTTCACAAGTAACGTTAATGATCTCGAGTGTTTGCATGGGTGTGGCAGATGCTCTGGGCGGGGGAAAGGGGAGGTAACCGCTCCTGCTTGGACGTCAAACCAGGAGACTTCAGGGATTGGCTCGTCTGGCCTGTCATTTTCTCAAAGGCAGAGAGAGACAGCCAGAACTCGGGTTTACACCGATCAACATTTCTATCCACTTGGGGACAATATTCAGGCTAGGGGAACTCATATTAATGTTGAAATACCTCATAAAATGAAAATTTCATGCCATGGGACCTTTAAAAGAAAACCATTTATATAAAAGAGATCAAATCTTTTGTAACCAAAAT